>NC_080541.1:85847949-86147949 GCF_028640845.1 Ahaetulla prasina | reverse complement strand
CTTTTTTAGATTCTGTTCCAGGGAAGACACACTAAAGGTAGTCCTTGGCTTACGACCACAATTGAGCCCAAAATTTATGTTGTTAAGTAAGACATTTAAGTGAGATTTGCCTCATTTTATGATATTTCTTGCCTCAGTTAAGTGAATCACTGCAGTTGATAAAATGGCTGTTAAGTAAATCTGGTCCATTGACTTTGTTTGACAAAAGGTCCCAAATGTAATCACATAACCTTGGGACACGGCAACAGTCATAAATATGAACCAGTTGCCAAGCATCTGAATTTTAATCATATGATCATAGGGATGCTGCAATGGTTGTGTTGGAAGAAATATCCATCTGGGTTCAGTTCCAAGTGGGGACAAAGACACTGGAAACATGGAGGCTGCTTGGAAAGATGGTTGAATGGTGGTCAGGATCACATGGCTTGAGTTCCTGAACAGAAAAAGGGCTGAGATCCTGTGTGCTCCCTGGCTTTATGCTTTTTCTGAGCTTTGAACTTTCTGGGGCACAGGAAGAGTATCCTGATTGGTTGTCAAACTCCCAGGTGGTCTAGGGGTCTTAGTTAACATTGTAGGTTGTCCCTCAAGCTTGCCTGAGCCTTGCCATGTGGTGAGTTTCTGTTCTATTGTGTTGCAAATGATGGTCCATTGACAAAGGTGGGGGGATTGAGTTTCTACCTCTGACCCATTGACAAAGGTGGGGGGAAATGAGTGAGCTTGGTTGAGGCTTTAATGGCCCATTAACAAAGGGGGGGGGGAGTCAGGAAGCTGCTTTGTCTTTAAAACATGTTTCTCCATTTCTCATCCAGGGAAATACATTCTGCCTTTTAAGTATTTTCTAAAATATTTCATTCTTCTAGGAGTGGGGTGGGTGCTAAATTCCTACAGTTGTAACTGAGAAAAACAGTCATAAGTCACTTGTTCCAGTGCAATTGTAACTTTGAATGGTCACTAAATGAACTATTGTAAGTTGAGGCCTACCTGTGTGCCTATGACTAGTCTGTTCACTGAAATCAGTAAGCTGTACTGAAAGGTGCTCAAACTTCAGAACAGTATTAATTTGTGTATTTACATAATTGATGAATTAAAAGCAGACCTTTTGCTGTAAAGACTTCATTTTAAAATTAATGCATTTGCCAGATAGAAGGTAAACAGTGCCTTTTCTCCATCAGAATAGAAAAATGTTCGCTTTTTGAGGTTGATGAAGTCACAGGGTATTTTGTTTTGTTTTGTTTTCATTTTTTAATGAGCTTGGTTCTGAGTGCCAAAGTTGGCAAGTTGTCACAGGCTTGGAATCTGGAATAGCTTCCAGAAATCTTCCTCTGACTCGCCTCTTCCAAGTATAGGTGGCCAATGTATGTTCTGCCTTTGAATTATTTGAGCCTTGCAGATACTCACTTTAAAACAAAAAACAAAACCATTAATAATTATTGCATCTCTCATAATTCCCAATCAGCTTGCAGAAAGCTGGGAATTATTGGAGTTTAATCTGTTCATATAAAAGTGTGGCAGGTTAAGAAAGGCTTGCACTGTCACAGATCTGAATCAAACTGGTGAGTTCTCTTCATAGATCCAATAAAGAAGTAAATTAATCCAACACTTTTCTTTAAAAAAAGTTTAAGAATGGAGAGGAGGGGAAGTTAAGCAAACTCTGTAAAAATGTTATTCTTAACTCATTCGGCACATGGTCTTTCAGTGAAGAAGTAGTTTTCATTTTGGCCTTGAGCATTGAATGTGTAAAGGGCTATAAAATGTGCCTTGACAAAATGTGGGAAAATTTTGATAATTGGTAGCTTTCCTCTTTCTCTCTGATTAAAGATTGTTGGCTGATATTTTTTATTAATCACTAAATTATTGTCTAAAAGATAGCTGGGAACTTTGATCACATGCCAGTGGCATGCAGTGCATTCTACCAATAAACAATTACAGTGCAGCATTCTGCCAATGGTGATGTAATCAGGACTATACAAAGAGCCTTTAATGTTAACTGTGGCAAGAAAAATTGGGAAGAGAAGCTTCTCCTGTGCGCTGCTTGGAGAGTCCAAGCATGGGTTTCAATTCGTCTGATTGGCCAGAAACTGAGTTGTAAATTTTTTGGCCACGCCTCTTCCTCCTGGCCAATCCTGTTTTTTCAACTCAGTCGGCCTAGAGAGACTTATAGCTAGTTGATCAATTAATTAGATATAATGAGGATAATTACAAAAAAACTCTTTCATCTATTCTTGAAGTGGCTGGAGCGCTGAGGAAGTGATTGGCTTGCCTTCCATGCCGAGAGCGGCACTGCAATAGCTCCAGAGCCGCCATTGTCGTGTAGTCAGCTCTTTAGTTCAGCCGGGGTGGCTGAGGCTACAGGAGATCAAAATCAGCTTTTGGAGACCGAGGCATCGGTCTGGAGCTTGGTGGACAGCGGCGAGTTACGGTCGAGGCTTATCTGCTGCGCAGATATCGGAACGCTGATAGCTGCCATTTTGTGGGTGGCAGCCACAATCGCCAAGCCACTGCGGGTTGTGAGAGGAGCCAGGAGGCTTGCGAGGCAGCGTCGGCGCTAGGTCGAGCTCCCATTTTGTGGATGTCATTCAAAGGCAGTGGAATTAGCCTGGCTCTATCCCTGCCCTTAGTGGCATGGATAAGAGGATGTACACAGCGGAGCAGGAGCTAGAGGAACTCCTACAGATTCCAACTGTAGATATCCCACTGGCCACCTTGGCTTTAGCAGCTATTCTCCCTTCCGACACTGCTGAAGGGTTGAGGGCAGAAGACAAAAAAGCAGAACTGTCCGCCGATAAAACTTATCAGGTTGCCGCATGGGCAATTAGATCGGCCAAAGCTGCTTCCTTCTTCTCTAGAACATCGCTCTTATGGCTGCGGCAAATGTAGGTCAGGGCGTCTCCAGAGGATTCCCATCTGCAGCAGGATATCAGTAAACTCATCGCAGCAGCTGAGTATTCCGCTGATGCGACTCTCAATGCTGCCAAGTTTGCCTCAAGGGCTCTAACGTCCAGTTACCTCCAGGCGCTTATTATGGCTACGCCAGTGGCAAGCCGACATGAAATCCAAATGGAGGTTAGCATCAGCTTCATTCAAGGGACGTCAACTGTTTGGGGAGGTGTTAGATCCAATCCTGGTGGAAGGGAAAGATAAACGCAAGGAAATCCCTCACCCTTCCAAGTGAGTGGATAGGAGATCTGCCCCCTTTTACAGGAGGCAGCCCTTTCGTGGCTCTGGGGAGAGATTCTCCGCCCCTCAATACCAAAGACAGTATCCTTACAGTATGGATAGGTCACAGGACAGGTCAGCCTTCCGTGACAGGGCTTGTCAATCACAAGCTAGACGGTCCTATCGGGATGCCAGTAATCAACTTTACTGCCGCACAAAGTGACTCTCTGTCACACATCCCCATTGGCAACCGGTTAAAGTTGTTTGCCAGCCAGTGGCAGGAGACCTCTACTGATGCTTGAGCATTACAAACAGTGAGGTTTGGGCCTGGAGTTTTGTTCAAGCCCTTCACAACGCTTTCTTCAGTGCCCTGTGGACAGGGATGCTAACAAGAAGGCCCTGATGGAAGCTGAGCTTCAGCACCTGCTGGCCATCAGGGCCATAGAGCTGGTGCCAGTAGGTCAGAGGGGTTTGGGCTTTTATTCCATCCTCTTTCTGGTTCCCAAGAGTTCAGGGGGACACAGGGCCATTTTGAATATGAAAGACCTCAATGTATATATAAAATACAAGAGATTCAAAATGCAATTCCTACATACTATCCTGGGTGGCATCAGACAGGGAGATATTTTAACATCCATAGAGCTCAAGGAGGCATACCTCCATGTTCCCATCAGACTGTCTCACAGAAAGTTTCTCAGATTCTCATATACAGGTCACCATTGCCAATACAGGGTGCTCCCCTTTGGCGTCTCCTCAGCCCCATGCACATTCACCAAGCTCCTAGATGTTATAGTAGTGCATCTATGGGCAATGCCCATTCGCCTGCAATGTTACTTGGACAATGTGTTAATCCAGTAGTCGTCCTTACTGCAGGTGGAGTAGGACCTTCAGTTCATGACCCAAACTCTCCAGGATCACGGCTTTTCTGTGAACTGGGAGAAAAGTCATTTAGCACCATCCACTAGACTAACCCATCAAGGGCAGTGATCAACACCCAGACATTGCAGGTATTCCTATCTCAGGAATACCGAACCAGCATAAGAGAGATGGTGTCACAGGTCAAGTCATTGGAGCTAGTTCCTTTACTGCTTCTTTCCCAACTAATAGAGAAAATGATATCCTGCCTAGCTATAGTCCTCTGGACCTGTTACATACCAGGGCCTTACAATGGCTGTTCCTACGCAGTCAGATATTAGGGTGCAGCAATTCAATGCCCAAGGTCAGGGTTCCCAAGCAGGTACTCTGCTCCTTGGATTGGTGAATATCAGAGGCCATGGAGAAAGGCTGCCTCTTTCGAGAACCTTCCCGGCTGGTTCTGACTTCGGATGCCAGGCTCTTCGGTTGGGGTGCCCACCTGGACTCCAGGATAATTCAAGGTTGTTGGTCCCAGCAGGACCTTCTCAATGATATCAGTTGGCTGGAACTGAGAGTGGCTCATCTGGTGTTACACCATTTTGAAATCAAATTGTTAGATCAGCACGTACTACTCCTGACAGACAATGTGACGGTCAAAGCGCATGTCAACAGGCAAGGGGGTAACCACTACAGGGTCCTGATCCGCACGGCAAAGGTCTTAGGTCTCTTGGCGGAAAGACATCTGCGGTCCTTGCGAGCAGAACACATTTCTGGGATGGCCAACACCCAAGCAGACTGGTTGAGCAGAACAACTATTGACTAGTCCAAATTGGTGAATAGACCTCTTTCACCAAATAATGGAATGGTTTGGCCTTCCAGTACTGGATTTATTTGCCAGCCCACAGAACACTCAGCTGCCGAGATTTTTTTCCCGGTTCAGAACACATGTGGCAGAGGGAATCAACGCTCTCCGTTGCCCGTGGCCAGCCGGACTGTTATATGCCTTTCCTCCAACCCCCCTACTACCAAGAGTTATCAGGAAGATCTTGACAGAGGTACTAGTAGTAGCACCTCACTGGCCATGATGCCCGTGTTTCGCAGACCTGATGACACTTTCCATCTCTTGGCCATGGAAAATTCTGCCTCACAGGATCTCCCTCAGCCAAGGGGCCCTACAACACCTGGACCCTCAATGGCTCCAGTTGGCCGTTTGGCACTTGAAAGGGAGATCCTCTGGAAGGGACTATATTCTGGCAAAGTAATTTTAACTATTCTTGCTTCCCGAAAGGCATCAACGAACAGGATATACGAGGCCACGTGGGCTTCCTTTTCCCGCTGGTGCGCTAAGGAAAACTTGGTTCCTACATCAACGACAGTTCCACAGGTCCTGGACTTTTTACAACTGGGTCTTGAAAAAGGTTTATCCACAAACACCCTCCACAGGCAGGTGGCAGCCTTAGCCACTATTATCCCAGGTTAGGGTGAAACTCCTCTTTCTCAGCACCCCCAGGTGCGTAGTTTTTTAAAAGGGGTGTCCAACCAGTTACCGCCAACAGTCCACCGATCCCAATTTGGGATCTGTCAATTATCTTGCAGGCGCTCATGTTCACCCCGTTTGAGCCCTTAGGATCAGCCAGCATCTGGCTGCTTACCTTCAAGATTGCCTTTCTTGTAGCAATCACATCTGCACGCAGGATTTTGGAGCTGGCGGCTCTCTCTGTGCGACAAGACTTATGCATTTTTACCCAGATAGTTATTCTCTGTTTGGACCCAATATTTGTGCCAAAGATTAACACCTTGTACCACAGGGCACAAGAAGTTATTCTACCAGACTTCTGTCCGAACCCCAGACACCCACGCGAACGACATTGGCATACCTTAGATGTCCGCAGAGCACTGCGCAAGTACATAACACCGGACGGCAACCTTCCAACAGACAGAAGCTCTATTTGTTTCATTTCAGCCCAGATCTATGGGCAGGAAGGTATCTCCGTCCACCATTAGACGATGGCTAAAGGCATGCATTGCGTCGGCCTATGAACAACAGGCCAGGCCACCACTGAGCCGTATCATGGCGCACTCAACCAGAGTTTGTCACGAATTTGACAGCCCTGAAATAGAGTATATTAATTTAAGAGCTTCCAGAAATATTCTTTTTTTTAATTGAAAAGGTTTTACAACAACAATTAAATTTTTCCCCTCCCCCTCCTTTCCCCCTCCCTCCAAAACCCCCCTCCCCCCTGGACTTCCCAGAGCAAACACAGGGTATAGTTCAATAAACAAATAGTCATACATTAAATTTTTAAAATGTAACACAATTATAATCCTTCTCTCTCACATAACCTGACTTCTTCCATTAAAATCAAAAACAACGTCCTTCATTCAAAGGCAATCTGAAATTTCTTAATCTGATATCTATTTTGAATATAATCAATCCAATTCTTCCATTCATTTAGATATTTTTCTTGAGTACTGTCTTTCAAGAAGGCTGAGATTTTAGCCATCTCAGCCAAATTGGAAACTTTCAATATCCATTCTTCTATTGTGGGTAATTCTTTTTTCTTCCAATATTGTCCAATCAAAAGTCTTGCTGCTGTTATTAAGTTCAAAATCAATTTAGTCTCAATCACTGTACAGTCTGTTGTTATTCCCAAAAGGAATAATTGTGGTAGGAACTTTATCATCTTCTTCAGAACATTCTGCATAATCCACGAAATTCTTATCCAGAAAGACTTAATTTTCTTACAAGTCCACCATACATGAAAATATGTAGCATCATCACAATTACATCTCCAACATTTCGCTTGCATATCTGGATACATACATGATAATTTCTTAGGATCTAAATGCCATCTATAAAACATCTTATAAAAATTTTCCCTTAAATTCTGCGCTTGCGTAAATTTAACATTTCTAACCCAAATTTTTCCCCATGTTTCCAACATTATTGGTTCCTGAATATTCTGTGCCCATTTTATCATACAATCCTTTATTAAATCTCTTTCAGAATCTATTTCTATCAACACATTATACAATCTCTTTATATGCCCCTGGGTTTGATTTCTAATTTGTTTAACCAAATTTTCTTCATTTTGAATAATACTAATTTTCTGATCTTTCCATCTAGCCTTTAACTGTCCATATTGAAACCAAGTATAATTCCTCCCTTCTTCTTTTAATGTCTCCAAAGATTTTAGTTGTAAATTTCCCCTCTTATTATGTAAAAGATCTTTATAAGTAATCATTTCTTGTTCCTGTTCTATATTTATATTCTCTACTGCATGCCGAGGACTTGCCCATATAGGAATTTTATAATTTAACTTATAATAATATTTTTTCCAGACATGCAGAAGAGAAATTCTCAACACATGATTCTTAAAAGCTTTGTCTACTTTCTTATCATACAATAAATATGCATGCCAACCATATAATAAATCATAACCTTCTATATTCAAAATCCTTTCCTCCGTCAAATTAAACCAATCACTTATTACCGAAAGAACAACTGCTTCATAATACAGTTTTAAATTAGGCATTTTTAATCCTCCTCTTTCCCGTGTATCTTGCATTATTTTCATTTTGACTCTCGCTTTTTTCCCTTCCCATATAAAAGAGCTTCCAGAAATATTCATGTGAAGCACCACATGAGTTACGGAAGAATATCTAAAGAAGAATAAAGCTTCACCAATTGGCAATTGACTAATGAACCTTGCATCAATTCATTCAAGTGCTATGAAGATCTCATATTTCACAATGCACACTTTGCATTGCATGTTGACTTCATTTCATGCTATTATCCTCACAATTACTTTTGAATCTGGTGCTTGCATCAGGAAGTTCAGTAGGAATGTGCAATGCTTTGAATCTCAACTTGAAAAGATATTTCAAATGAAGATGCCCGTACCAGTTCTACCTTAAGTAAAAAAAAAGTGTTTTTCCTCCAATTGTGTGGCAATCCAGGAATGGATGCAGCTACTTTAAAGAGGTGTGAACAACTGTGACCTAGCCTTCCAGTGCCTTTTCAGTTACAGATCTGAAGCCTTGTACTGTACTCTTAAGGGTTTACAGTCTGCAGTGAAGGATTTATATGTTTATTTGTGCATTCAATTTCTATCGCTGCCTATCTCAAGCAAGAAATGCTGGATGGCGAACAATCATAAAATGAGAGTATGAAGTTGAATGAAGTTTAAATGCTGTATGGGGTATGCAGGTAACATTTGACAAGGTGGCAGAAGGCCACTATTTTTTCATTGGCATTGTAGGAAGGTAATGTGATTGGAAGAGGAAATAAAAGCTTATAACCAACTGTGCTCTTCTTATAAACCCAACTCACAGGATTGTTGTTGTGGAGGATATAGGAGGTGGGAATATTAGATATGTATATCAGCTTGAATTGACTGAAAGTAAAAGGAGGGATAGAGCTCTAATAATAAATACATTAGGTTGAAAGCACAGTCATAGATGGATGTATTTTGTGCTGGAGGGTTATCTCAGATTATATATCTGGGGTTTTTTATTGGTAGTATGTTTGGTTAGAAATTGAATTTGCTTACTTAGTTTACAAATTAAACATTCATAATACAGTTTTATTTGCTTTGGCGTACTATGTTTTAAACATATAATCAGTGTGGTTTATATACCATGGTATATAACACAGTATTGTGAATTCAGTCAGTTGGGGCTTATTCAAGTATGATTTAACATGATTCATGAATCCAGTCATTGATAGATTCTGATACTTACTTATTTATGTGCAGTTTTTCCAAGGCTGTATATTTTCAGAACAGTTCATACAGTTTAAAAACAAATATCAAAAGTAGTTAAATAGAATAAACACATATGTTCCTAATAAGAACATCACCGAACAACTTAAGTTAAAAGCTAGCAGTTAAGATATCAGCAGCCATGGATTAAAATCACAATTTAAAAGCACAAGTCAGCCTCAGACTAATTGATTAAAAGCAGCTATAAATAACCAGGTCTTCAGAGGCTGTTTGAAAGCAATCAATATATTTTTCTACTCACAGCATCTCCACTAGATGA
Source organism: Ahaetulla prasina (assembly GCF_028640845.1). Classification (NCBI taxonomy): domain Eukaryota; kingdom Metazoa; phylum Chordata; class Lepidosauria; order Squamata; family Colubridae; genus Ahaetulla; species Ahaetulla prasina. Next base: position 86,138,895 of record NC_080541.1, on the reverse strand, counting down.
AGTCTGTTTATTTTCTCTTTCTCATTGTCAGTTGGCTTCCAGGCACTAGTTCAGGGTTCAAACAACATTTCTGTGAGAGGGGTGTGTGTGTGTGTGTGTGTGTGTATTGTAAGAGGCTGATCTCTGTGTCCTTCACATCATCAGTAATTGATACACAGCAAGAAGTTGATAAAAAGGAAAGTAAGTTTGAGAAGCACAGGGTAAAAAAACCTACAAAAACACTCTTCAAATAAATTCTGAAGAAGGGTCATGGACAATAGGGTCATTAAAGGTGGGCTAAAGGATGGGGAAATAGTGAAACCAAATGTATTTTTCCTTTTATCTTTTGTAGACATAGGACAGACACCATAGCTCCTGCTTTTTCAGGGGAAAGATTGGACAAATAATAGAAATTCTTAAATCTCTGGTTCCAGATTGTATCCACCCATGTATTCTTAGAGAACATAAACTGTGAAGATCTGCAACTTCTCTTGTAACATCAGCATCTGTTTCTGAGAAATGAAAATGTGCTACAAAGAATACTATGAGCTATCTGTTAACATATCCTCCGAGGAACATGCTTAAAAGTATTATTAAAATAAGTAGAAAATAGCCAAGCCAGTATATTTTCAAAAGCCTTTGACAAATTCCATCCATAAAAGCTCCAAAGCAAACTCAGCTGCTATAGGGAGAAGTGGGTAAGTATGCTCAAGAATTGGCAACTGTTTAAAAAAAAAAAACACCAACAGGACACAGAACAGGAATAAGTAGGGTGTGTCTGGAATTGGTGTAAGGATAAGCATCTTTAATTTTTATATATTGAACGGAAATTGAAGGAAAACATTTTTGCTGAGGTTGGCAAACTATTCAGGGTACTAAAAGCAAAAAGGAATTCTGAAGAGCTCTGAAAGGCCTATTTTGCTGAGGGCAGGGGCTTCAGACTGATAACCCTTGTAAAATGAGTAATGGGATGTACATGAAACAAGTAATGAATGTACTTTAATAGGATCTGAGCTGGCATTAACTAATTAAAAATAAGGATTTGGAATCTTTTTTTTTTTACATTTATATCCCTACCTTCTCCGAAGACTCAGGGCGGCTTACAATGTATAAGGCAATAGTCTCATTCTATTTGTATATTTTTTTACAAAATCAACTTATTGCCCCCCCAACAATCTGGGTCCTCATTTTACCTACCTTATAAAGGGTGGAAGGCTGAGTCAACCTTGGGCCGGGCTCGAACCTGCAGTAATTGCAGGCTTTGTGTTCTAATAACAGGCTTCTCTATTGCCTGAGCTATCCCGGCCCCTTGGTGGACACATTAATGAAAATGCCAGCCAGTGCTACTTTTAAAGGTAGCAAATTCCATGCTTGGACATATTAGCATAGCCTTCGAAAATACAACTGGCAATATAATAATAAGGACCACAAAATATACAAAGTAATAGTAAACGAGAAACTGAAGTGCTCTGGGACTTTAGAATTCAAATAGAGAAACACCTGCCACATAACAATTGTCAATAAGGAAGACAAAAATGTCTGATAGTAGACGTGGCAGTACCTGGAGACAGCAAAATAGAAGAGAAAGAACTGGAGAAAATGCCAGTTAGATCCAAGTGGAAGTAGAACAACTATGGCCAAGCAGAGATACAATCCCCAAACATCTGGAGCACCACTTGAACACCATTGGCATTGACAAAGTTACCATTCAGTCAATTACAAAAGATAGCTTCACTTGGAACAGCTTACATCCTGTGACCATACCTTTAACAGCATCAAACAACATTTGCCTATCCAGGTCCTTGGGAAGGACTCAATAGCGTGTTAAAAATGCCAGTCCAGCCTAAACATCCAGTTTATGTGCGATGAACCACAATAATACATACCTAAATCTGTAGTGAGATCATATTTGAAGTATTGTGTTGATTACTTCATTACAGAAAAACTACTGTAGTGCTAGGGGCAGGTGTAATAATATAAAGAGCAACCAGAATGATCAGTGACTGGAGCAGTTCTCCAGTGAGAAAGGCCAGAGGAATTGGGGCTCTAGCTTAGTATGAATGATATACAGGAACACCAATGTGACTTCTGCCTTGCTGATATCATTAGAAGTAATATCAGTAGGATCCTAAGCAGTAAGCACCCCGAATTTATATTGTCCAAGTAGCACTTTTATTTCCACAACTTCTGCTATCTGTAGGAATTCATTCAATCCCTGACAAGGAAGATCTGTTTGATGCCCCCTCTCCAAAATCGATAACTTTTTAGTAGTAAGAAGACCCCTGGTAGTGGCTTTAAAAAAGGCTTATAATTAAGGAGGTAACCTTGTCCTCTTCTCACTTGTCAAAAGTTTAATAAGTGAAGAGGTCCTTTTTCTTAATAATTGAGCCCACTCTTCCTTGTGAATCTGCTCAACCATGGCAGCATATAACTGTACTTCTGTAATACATACGCGTTCTTCATCTTCCTCCTCCTCCTCCTCTCCGCCACTTCTTTAACGTATGGCATATATGTCACAGATAAACGTTTCCCCATTTCTTGCAATATTGGAGCCTGGGGTCATCTCTTGAAACAATATTCACAGGGACTCATGATCAACAGAGAGAAATGCTTTATAAATTTATAAATCAAATTCATAGATTGCCTAAGTCACAGTGACTGTGGATAATAGGCAAGATAAAACCCGACACTTTTTATTTTATTTATCAGTGGAGTAGAAACAAAAGAAAGTGATGAACTGGAGATTAATGTGCCGAAACATTAATAAAGTACCCACAGCAGACACACATTTCCTAACAATGTGGGGGGAAAGCTACCTGTTTGAAGGACAACATGGTGATTTGAACTTCTAGGAGAATACAGTTCAAAAAGCCTACTGTGGGACATATCAGGCACCTTGCCAAGACCCCATTAGATGTTTAACTATGGGATTTGGAGCACACCCACTTTGTCAGATCTTACTATATGGGCTGCACTGGAAGTGGGGGCTCGTATCGTTCTCTGGGGACGCGTGCTCGATGTGTAAAGGCGATCATGCGCCCCGATCCCTCATCATTCTCCCGTTCCCCGGATGGTCAAGACCCTCAGAGCCTGGGCCTCCGGTTGATGTTGTGCAACGCACGGTCCGTGGCCAATAAGGCCCCCCTAATCTGTGATCTCATTCAGGGGGGTGCCGCGGACCTTATGGGCGTTACGGAGACCTGGTTGGGCACAGAGGGGGGCGTCCCCCTTGTGGAAATGTGCCCACCGGGTTTCCGAGCATTTCATCGACCGAGGGCCCAAGGTAGGGGTGGGGAGGTGGCGGTTGTTATTAAAGAAAGCCTAGAGCCGAGAGAGACCACTGTGCCTCAGATTACCGGCTGTGAATCCCTCTTTGTGAGGTGGGGTCATAGGTGTCAGATGGGCTTGCTGGTCACGTACCTGGCTCCTTGCTGCGTGACAGCGGCCCTGCCCGAGCTTCTGGAGGTGCTTGCTGGAGTGGCAGTTGAGACCCCTAGACTTATGGTCATGGGGGACTTTTAACTTGCCATCGGCCGGCTTGTCATCGACAGCAGCTCGGGAGTTCATGGCTTCCATGACGGCCATGGATCTGACACAAGCAGTGGATGGCCCTATTCACATTGGGGAAGGCATGCTGGATTTGATTTTTATCTCTGGACAGTGGTTGAAGGATCTGGACTTGAGAGATTTAGTCACTGAACCTTTGTCATGGTCAGATCACTCTCTCCTTCGTCTGGACTTTCGGACTGCCGCTCAACGCCGCAGGGAGACGGAACCAACATGATGGTTCCGTCCCAGGCACCTGATGGACCCGGAGAGGTTCCGGATGGAGCTTGGGCCATTTCCTGAGGGTCTGGCTCACGGCTCGGCTGAAGAACTAGTCGCGGCTTGGGAACTTGCCGCGGTTGGGGCTTTAGACCGTGTCATGCCTTTGCGGCCTCTGATCCGGCGCAGGTCTCAACCGGCCCCTTGGTTCTCCGAGGGGCTGAGGGAGATGAAGCGCCGGGGAAGACGCCTAGAGAGTTCCTGGAGGTCCAGTCGTTCCGAGGCTGATCGGACACTAGTTAGGTCTTATAATAGGACCTACCTAGTGGCACTGAGGGAAGCGAGACGTTGCTACGTCTCCTCCCTCATTGCGTCGGCAGATAACCGCCCGGCCGCCCTGTTTCGGGTGACCCGCTCTCTCCTTCAACAGGGAGAGCGGGATGACCCGCTGCAGGGACATGCCGAGTAGTTTAGTGGTTATCTATACGATAAAATCGTTCAGCTTCGGGAGGGCTTGGATCAAAATTGGGTGGATCCAGACGAGAGGTCGGAGAGCTGTCTTGTTGAGACTATTTGGGATGAGTTTGACCCTGTGGCTCCCGAGGACATGGACAGGTTATTGGGGAGGTTGAATGCCACCACGTGTTTACTGGACCCGTGCCCCTCCTGGTTGGTGCTGGCCACACAGGAGGTGACACGAGGCTGGCTCCAGGGGATTACGAATGCTTCTTTGTTGGAGGGTGTTTTCCCTGCTGCCTTGAAGGAGGCGGTGGTGAGACCCCTCCTTAAGAAGCCTTCCCTGGACCCAGTTGTTTTAGGTAATTATCGTCCGGTCTCCAACCTTCGCTTTGTGGCGAAGGTTGTAGAGAGTGTGGTGGCATGTCAATTACCCCGGTACTTGGATGAAAATGTCTATCTAGACCCGTTCCAGTCCGGCTTCCGGCCCGGATACAGCACGGAGATGGCTTTGGTCGCGTTGGTTGATGATCTCTGGAGGGCCAGGGATAGGGGTTATTCCTCTGCCTTGGTCCTATTAGATCTCTCAGCGGCTTTTGATACCATCGACCATGGTATCCTGCTGCACTGGTTGGAGGGATTGGGAGTGGGAGGCACCGTTTATCGGTGGTTCTCCTCCTATCTCTCTGATCGGTTGCAGACGGTGTTGACGGGAGGGCAGAGGTCGACCCCGAAGCGCCTCACTTGTGGGGTGCTGCAAGGGTCGATTCTCTCACCCCTCCTGTTCAACATCTATATGAAGCTGCTGGGTGAGATCATCAGTGGTTTCGGTGTGAGTTACCAACTGTACGCTGATGATACTCAGCTGTACTTTTCCACCCCGGGCCACCCCAATGAAGCTGTCGAAGTGTTGTCCTGGTGCCTGGAGGCCGTACGGGTCTGGATGGGGAGAAACAGGCTCAAGCTCAATCCCTCCAAGACAGAGTGGCTGTGGATGCCGGCACCCCGGTATAGTCAGCTGCAAGTGCGGCTGACTGTTGGGGGCGAGTCATTGGCCCCAATGGAAAGGGTGCGCAACTTGGGTGTTCTCCTGGATGCACGTCTGTCCTTTGAAGACCATTTGGCGGCCGTCTCCAGGAGAACTTTTTACCAGGTTCGCCTGGTTCACCAGTTGCGCCCCTTCCTGGACCGGGATGCTCTATGCACGGTCACTCATGCTCTCGAGACATCTCGCCTGGATTACTGCAATGCTCTCTACATGGGGCTTCCCTTGAGGAGCACCTGGAGGCTCCAGTTAGTCCAGAATGCGGCTGCGCGGGTGATAGAGGGAGCCCCTCGTGGCTCCCATGTGACACCTCTCCTGCGCAGACTGCACTGGCTGCCTGTGGCCTTCCGGGTGCGCTTCAAGGTTTTTGTAACTATCTTCAAAGCGCTCCATGGCTTAGGGCTGGGTTACCTATGGGACCGTCTGCTGCCACTGATTGCCTCCCACTGACCTGTGCGCTCTCACAGGGAGGGACTCCTTAGGGTGCCGTCTGCCAGGCAGTGCTGACTGACGACACCCAGGGGAAGGGCCTTCTCTGTGGGGGCTCCCACCCTCTGGAATGAACTTCCCCCAGGACTTCGTCAACTTCCTGACCTTCGAACCTTCCGCCGCGAGCTTAAAACACATCTATTTATTTGTGCAGGACTGGACTAAGATTTTAAGTTTTAAATTTAATTTTAGGGGTTTTTATTGTCTTAATTGTATTTTTAAATTTTGGCCTTTTCAAATAAGTTTTTTAATCAGTGTTTTTATCTTGTATTATATTTGTATTTTATCGGGCTGTAAACCACCCTGAGTCATTCGGGAGATAGGGCGGTATAAAAATTTGAATAAATAAATAAAATAAAATAAATAAATGTAACATCAGAATATCGGTAACTATTAACTTTTATGACTGATGAGCCCCTCTTGAATTACGGGCAACTTACATTAAACATAGTTTGTGGAAAAGTGACAGTGGAGAAAATCCATTAACCTTAAATCTAGGCTTGTGAGCTTCCTAGGCCAGTGAGTCCTCATTTTAACGATCACAGTTGGGACTGGCAACTGGTCATTAAGTCACTAAGGAAAACTGTGACTGTGCTTATGATCTCCAACTTTTCTTTGCTTTATAAAACTGTTAAGGTCTATAAGCTTCTGTGAAGATGAACTTACAGTTGTACAGGTAGTCCTGAACTTACAACAGTTCATTTAGTGACCATTCAAAATTACAGCGGCACTGAAAAAAGTGACTTATGACCATTTTTCACAATTATGGCCTTTGCAACATCCCCATGATCATGTGATCAAAAGTCAGATACTTGGCAACTGTTTCATACTTATGACCTGGGGGTGGGGGTAGTCATGTGATCACTTTTTGCGACCTTCTGATAAGCAAAATCAATGGGGAAGCCAGGTTCACTTAACAACCATGTTACTAATTTAACAACCACAGTGATTCACTTAACAACTATAGCAAGAAAAGTCATAAAATGGGGCAAATGGGACGATACTCAGCTGTACATCTCCACCCCGAACCACCCCAACAAAGCCGTCGATGTGATGACTCGGTGTCTTGAGGCTGTTCGGGTCTGGATGGGGACGAACAGGCTCCGACTCAACCCATCCAAGATGGAGTGGCTGTGGATGCCGGCGTCCCGGCACAGTCAGCTTACCCCATTGCTGACTGTGGGGGGCGAATCGTTAGCCCCCAGGGAATCGGTGCACAATTTAGGCGTTCTCCTGGATGCACGGCTGTCTTTAGAAGACCATTTGACAGCCGTCGCCAGGGGAGCTTTTCATCAGGTTCGCCTGATTCGCCAATTGCGCCCTCTCCTGGACCGGGACTCGTTATGCACGGTCACTCATGCCCTCGTCACTTCCCGCCTGGATTACTGCAATGCTCTTTACATGGGGCTCCCCTTGAGGAGCACCCAGAGGCTCCAACTGGTACAGAATGTGGCCGCGCGGGGGATTGAGGGAGCCCCCCGTAGCTCCCATGTAACATCTCTCCTGCACAGGCTGCATTGGTTGCCGGTGGTCTTCCGGGTGCGCTTCAAGGTGTTGGTTATCACCTTTAAAGCGCTCCATGGCATTGGACCGGGATATTTACTGGACCGCCTGCTGCCGACAGTTACCTCCCATTGTCCGGTACGTCCAGTGCGCGCTCACAGGGAGGGCCTTCTTAGGGTGCCGTCGGCTAGGCAATGTCGGCTGGCGGCCCCCAGGGGAAGGGCGTTCTCTGTGGGGGCCCCGGCTCTATGGAATGAGCTGCCGGTGGGACTCCGTCTCCTCCCTGATCTCCAAACCTTTAAACGCGAGCTCAAGACTTTCTTTTTTCACCAAGCGGGGCTGGCCTGATTGATTTTAGTATGGGGGGTTTTAGTGGGTTTTAATAGGGTTTTAATAGGGTTTTAGTTTTTGATAAAATTTTAGCTAATATTTTAAGTATACAGTGGTTGAATCAGATTTTTAAACTTGTTATAGTATTTCTGTCGTTTTATTGGCTGTACATCGCCCTGAGTCTTCGGAGAAGGGCGGTATAAAAATATGAATGAATGAATGAATGAATGAATGAATGAATGAAACTCACTTAACAAATTTCTCACTTAGCAGCATAAATTTGGGGCTTTATTGTGGTTGTAAGTCGAGGACTACCTGTAGTCCTCAGCTACAGGTAGTCATTATAAGATTGGTCTGTGTTTAACATTTAAACACCTCTTGTTATGGCTTAATTATTGTTGCTTAATGTTACTAAAACTGAATGTTGAGCAAAAGGGAGGTATTTTGAATATTGCCTTGAGGTTTTTAGAGGAAGGGTGAAATGACAGTTTTAAAACTAGAATTGCTAATAAATGTTACCATCCCCTTATTCTAAGAAAATGAAGAGTTTAATTAGGGGAAGTTAAAGGAAAGAGGAAGAGAATTTTTTTAAAAAAACAGTTATTCTTTCAGAGACTCTCCCCACCCACCCATTTTGATGAATAATCTGCCAGTCAATTTTTTTATTTTTTTTTGGCTTGGAAGAATAGATCTATGTATGGAATTTCCGTCTTTTCAAATGACCCTAAACAGCCCTGAAAAACAGTAAAATATGTTTTTACCTATTCCCTCCTCCCCCCTCTCTCACACACAGTATTCCAGAAGTAATTTTCAACAACAGGTAGAAGGTACTTTAATAGATATTATGGAATTCAGATCTCATTAACTCTGAGCAGGAATTTCTGGGAGGTGCCACATTGTTAATCTCTGCTATAAATTACAAAGAACTTGAACAGGCCTGCTGCTTTTGCTCCTGTCTCGGTTTGGCATCCTAGCTTCTGTTCATTTTTAAATTTTGTAATTCCTTTTAGAGCTCCTTTTCAAAAACACTTTTTTAAATCTAGGAAATCCCTATCTCCCCGTACAAGTTTGCCAAGCTGAGGCAAATCCACAAAGAGAATGGAACTGAATGTTTATAAATTTTAAATATTATAAATAAATGAGCCAGTTTGGTCCCATGGCTAAAGTTATCAGGCTAGAAATGAGAAGACTTTTGAGTTCTAGTCCCAGGGATGAAAACCGGCTGGGTTGACTAAGCTTTGGACCAGTCACTCTTAGTCAGCCCAACTCACCTCACACCATTCTTGTGAGGAAAAAAAGAGGAGTCGGGAGTATTAACATAAGTTTACTGCCTTGAGTTATTTATAAAAATAATAAAGGTGGGATATAAATAAAATACATAAAATCATGTATGATGAAAAAAAAATATGCCTTGTTTCTCTCCATCAAGAGTATATATATTCACTCTAAGAGAATGCTAATAATGGTCATTCATATTGGTTCAGGTCACTATTGCAAATAACTGTTAAAATGCTCTGACTAGTGTTGGCAATTACACTATGTCCAGTTTCACAATCTTGGGCCAGTGAGCACATTAGTAATTTTGGAACAATCTTCAAATTGCTCTCAAAGTTATAGGATGGCAAGTATGACCATTAAAAAAACCAAACATATTAGAACTTTAAAAAGTAATTGGGTGGAAATTACCCAACCTTTTATTTTCTAACAATGTATCTATTCTAGCAGCATTATTTCATTTTGTTCTATTTTTAAACTAAAGATATATTTAAAAATAAAATTAAATAGGGCAGATTGTTGGGAAAGTGGGTGCCAAGGACATCTGGTGGGCACATTGTCATTCTATATTGCATAACAAGCTATGGAAACAAAGTTATTGAAAGCTTCTCAATATTATATGCCAGCAAGATCAGCAGATCTTAAAGTTCAAGAATGAGGTATTCAAAAAGAGAAGAAATGTTGCATTAATTTAGCTTATGAATCTGAAGTAGCATTCTATATTATCATGTCCTTTTTATCAGTAAAATTATACTGACAGTTAAGTTACTTTGAATTAAACATTTCTTTAATTCCTGTTCCTTTAAATCCTTGCTTCATTTTTTAAACTGGCAAATCTGTTCCCAATTTTGTCAAGCTCTTACTACCCATTAAATATAGTCACACATGAGGAAGAAATGAAGTGTGCGGGTGCTAGCTAATTGGTTTCTTATGAGATTCTTTCTTTGTTGAAGCCACATGCCTGTAGTTATCATTGTTAAAAATAGGATGCACAGAAGAAGTATTATCTATAGATGACCCCAAGCTCTGGAGGTTGTCCTGAAGATAACATTCACTTCCAGAGGAAGATGCACATAATCAAATTTCTTAGGGGAGCTTGGTAGGTTGTGACATATTTTCTTATTTACTTCTCCACCTCCAGTAATTGGTTTGTTCTACTTTCAATTAGAAGTTAGGATTTCAGTATTATCTATAACATAAGAGCATTTTGAGAATTATCATTGGGGGATAAGAAAAAACCTTGATCCTTGCTCTTGTGCATTAATGATTTTCAGGAATGAAAGAATCCCGTAACAGAGCTAAAGGTACTTCGTTACACAGATAGCAAGTTCTGTGACTCCTTGTACTAATGTGACTATCCATTGTGCCTCATACTATTTCTAAGTCTTTTTACCTTTAAGAACAGGTTATAAAGTCATAGGATGTACTGAGAAGGGACAGCTTATATATACATACCTTGTTTTCCCCAAAATAAGACATCCCTTGATAATAAGCCCAATTGGGCTTTTGAGCGCATGGCAATAAGGCCAAGCGCTTATTTCAGGGTTCAAAAATTATAAGACAGGGTCTTATTTTCGGGGAAACACGGTATATGCTTGGGTTCTTGGGATTCTACTCAAAATGTACTGTATAATGTTTCTATTTGGTGTATAGTATGGCTTTAACAAATTTTTGTGTGACTTTTTCATGGTTGAAGTATTCTTTCCTGTCATGTAGTCTTTGTATATACTGAGTTAGTGAGATTGCTCTCTAATGACATTGGACTAGAGAAACTCAGCATCTTAACACTTTAAATATTCTTAATACTAAGTGAAAACCTGATTAGAAATAGAGAAGAGGCTCTGTTGTTCGCCTTAAGAGGAAGTTAAACATTGGCTGTACTCACATTTCATGAAAACCCATTCTTTGTTTTAGCTATGAATTGTTGAATAAACTCTAGTGGTCTGTTTTACACACCCCACTATATTATATACGGTGATTTACAAAGTAGAATCACATATTGGGTTAAACCAAAAGCAAGCAAATCTCATTAGCCCTTCAAATCACCTTTAAGAGCTAAATTGTTATTTGCTTAATCAAAGCAAGATCCATGCCAACCAGGTTCTTTTTGAAAGACCAAAAGCAGAAAAATGTTCTAACCTTGTGTTTGCAGTACTGAGAACATTTATTTGGCTATTGCTTGTAACGGATTTTTGAAGGAATAATCTGGTGATGTTAAACCCTTCGTAAATTCTTGGGCTTAACTCGTATGTCTCTGCTTTATTTTTTCCACCTTATTCAATATGTGTAAAGAGATTTTTGGATTGAGCTATCTTAAAAAAAAAGGAATGAAGGCTCTAAGACAAACCAGCTTCTAGATGAAGTTTGGGAAAGGCAAAAGAATAATTTTTCCTCTATTTACTTCAGTTCTTACTATATGTGTATTTAGATGTGCAGTTATTTGGCAGACCAGATTTCTCTGTAGGTGTTTCTGCCTTTAAAAAGGCCCACATCTGAATTGAAATTGTCTCTGTTCCACTATTTATGAATCATTCCTCCAATGGTAATGATTAAATACCAATCGTTATTTTTTAATTTCCAGTTTTCTTTGATATATATAAGATGAGTCACATTTTAAAATGTTACTTAAATCACAGACGTGATTTGGCATTAATATTCTGTTATTATTTTTATGAAGCTGACTAAACAGTGGCAACCAATAAGGTTTATTATAGATTATAATTATATAATAAAGGATTGTACAATGTTCTTTGTGAAAGCTCATGCTGGCTGGTAATTCTGGGAGTTTATCTCAATCCATTTGGAGAACATCAAATTGGGAAAGGTTAACAAAATGCCAATCAAAGGTTTCCATGGCACTTTCTGTAATAGTTGAAAACTAATTTTTAATGATGTGCTGGTGCTATATAACTTACATCTTCCATTACCATATAATCAGAACAAAGGCTATTTGATGTGGATAGTAAGGATTATAGTCTATTGCTTCTGAGAGCCATCAGGTTGGATGAGACTGCTTAGAGAGAGCTAAAAATGAATCTGGGAGGAAGTCCATGTATATTTTCCTTTGTCTCCTTGTCACTTTTGAGCAATGGGTTATGTCCATCTTGGAACCAATACAAGAACTTTCCACAAATGCCACTCCCTTTTTAGGGTACCTCTAAGTAAAGTTGCAATTCCTTTTTCATCTACATCAATTTTTATTGGATACATTATTTTTATTACAGTAACTATTGTTATTAGCCACTTGGATGTAATGATTAAAAGACCAGGCTAGAAACCAGGAGACTGTGAGTTCTAGTCTCTCCTTAGGCATGAAAACCAGCTAGGTAACTTTGGACCAGTCACTTTCTCTCAGCCCATCTCAACTCATAGGGTGGTGGTTGCAGTGGGGAAAATAAGAGGAAGAAACAGTACTGTATTATATATGTTCGCTGCCTTAAGTTCCTTATAAAGTAATAAAGGGGGAGGGATCCAATAAATAAATGAACATTTGAACCTTCCTGTTTGTTACTGTGTTTCCCTGAAAATAAGCCCTCCCCCCAAAATAAACCCTCCCCTGAAAATATTTAAATGCATGCACAGCCAGTGTGGTTACGGTTAGGGAGATAGAGCTGGAAATCAGGTAAGATGGCAAGAGGATCCCCGTCTTGCTCCATGCACCCCAAAACAATAAGACCTCCCCGAAAATAAGGCTAAGCACTAATTTCAGGGTTCAAAAAAATATAAGACAGGCTCTTATTTTCAGGAAAACACAGTACTTGTTATAGCAGTACTTATACTTATAGCAGGCAGAATATATAGTACTTATAGTACTTATAGCAGGCAGAATAGAAATGTTAGGAAACAAATAAACCATTTTGAGTTCAACTATTCTTAGCTGATGCTGCATCTTTTCTAACTATGAACAAGATAGATCCTAAAACTTGGTGCTTGCCTCCATTTCTGTAAAACCGTGAAATTTCTGTAAAACTAGGGCTTGTTCCCAGATATGTAAGCCATGGAGGTTGCCAGCAAAGCTATGGATAATATCTAAGAAGAAAAGGGTAGAGACTGCTGCATGTAAGAAAATAATTGATTTTGTAAAACAGATTTGTGTTTAAGGTTAAAAAGAGGGGAGGGAAAAAGTTCACATACACCAGGGGTCTCCAACCTTGGTCCCTTTAAAACTTGTGGACTTCAACTCCCAGAGTTCCTCTGCCAGCTTTGCTGGCTGAGGGACTCTGGGAGTTGAAGACCACAAGTCTTAAAGGGATCAAGTTTGGAGACCCCTGACATACACAATCCAACTGGATAGTAACAGTTATCAACATCTACGTTGAGCTAGGCAAACAAAAATACCTGCTACTGATTCATGGTGATTCTGTCACAGCTGTAACTGCAACTGTGAATTTCTACCTGGCATTCCCCTACCTGAATTATTTGGTTATTAATTATTAATTATTATTTACTTAGGCCTAACCTTTTGTCTTTATTTAGCCTTATTATTTGGGTCTTGATTCTCCAAGCACTGTAATCTTGGAAGACACCTTATGCGCAGCAGGTCCTTCCCCAAGTATTGTGCTAGCTACTCATCCATGAATGTGAATCATGGAGACCCTGATAAACTTGCTCTTTATCAGTAAGTAACGTTCTTTGAATGATCCTCTGAATTTACACAAACCCTTCCTCCTACTGCACTTGTTACTGGCTGATTACTTGGGATCTAGTGGTGCATTCCTAGGATCCTAGGAATTTTCCTAGAGATTCGACAGGAGCTATGTTTGCTCATTTATTCTATGCAGCTCCCACAAGAAGCTCTTTTAATTGTAAAACATTCTAATTCTAAAGCAGAACTGTGTAATCTTCATGAATTCTTTGGATGTTTGTAGATTGATTTCAAATTGATTTCAAATGGTCTTAAGAACTTGAGTGGAAAAAATTACTGTGGTTTTCAGTAACCTGTAACTAAAAGCTTGTTTTGTTACTGATTTAACGAATTAACAAAGAAGCACAAATATTTCTATATTCTATCTTTATTATTTTTAAATGTTTTATTAACTGTTTTTCACCATAATATTTTCCAGTGTTATACAATATGCACCTGTGTATTTTATTTTATGTATTTAAATACATGTTTTGAAAAGCAGAGGCATAGATTTTACTTGAGTTCCCATAAGTCTCTATATAGTTCAAAAAAGTTAAGGTTGAATCTGGTGACCAGGATATTTACTAATCAGAATAGGTTGAAACTGGTTTGGATACCTCCATAAAAATGTTCTGTAGTTGCCACTTCTTTGGAATCACAAGGGTAGAGCTTTTCTGCCAATAATATTTCTTTATATTTACCTTCCAATACTGCAGTGGGAAAAGTATAGCATTGGGCAAGAGAAAATGCTTTCCAATAGCCGAGTGTTTGTAGTTGTGTAAGGTAACTGACAGTAATGACAAAATATCTGTTGTGTACTGGTGACAGGAATTCTGGAGCCTTCCCTAGATCTGCTTGCCTCTCTGGATTCTTTATCTTTTGCTTCAGTGTTTCTTTTGCTTGATCATATTCCACCTTAAGAACTGAGGAGAAAGTATTTTAGAATTAAAAGATTAGACTCAACAGCCTTGATCCATCTGGACTGAAAACTGTCCTGAAGAATTAACGTTGCTAGTTCTTGAGGATAGAAGTTTTAACCAAAGGTTTATAGAAGCTAGACACAATCTTGACTCAGCTTTTATCATACCCACCCCAGTGGTGGATGTGTGTTTGAGACAACACAAGGAATTTGGAGAGCTGCACTAATGGATTTAGACCAGGGGTCCCCAACCTTGGTCCCTTTAAGACTTGTGGACTTCACCTCCCAGAGTCCCTCAGCCAGCAAAGCTGGTTGAGGAACTCTGGGAGTTGAAGTCCACAAGTTTTAAAGGACCAAGGTTGAGACCCCTGACATACACAATCCAACTGGATAGTAACAGTTATCAACATCTACGTTGAGCTAGGCAAACAAAAATACCTGCTACTGATTCATGGTGATTCTGTCACAGCTGTAACTGCAACTGTGAATTTCTACCTGGCATTCCCCTACCTGAATTATTTGGTTATTAATTATTAATTATTATTTACTTAGGCCTAACCTTTTGTCTTTATTTAGCCTTATTATTTGGGTCTTGATTCTCCAAGCACTGTAATCTTGGAAGACACCTTATGCGCAGCAGGTCCTTCCCCAAGTATTGTGCTAGCTACTCATCCATGAATGTGAATCATGGAGACCCTGATAAACTTGCTCTTTATCAGTAAGTAACGTTCTTTGAATGATCCTCTGAATTTACACAAACCCTTCCTCCTACTGCACTTGTTACTGGCTGATTACTTGGGATCTAGTGGTGCATTCCTAGGATCCTAGGAATTTTCCTAGAGATTCGACAGGAGCTATGTTTGCTCATTTATTCTATGCAGCTCCCACAAGAAGCTCTTTTAATTGTAAAACATTCTAATTCTAAAGCAGAACTGTGTAATCTTCATGAATTCTTTGGATGTTTGTAGATTGATTTCAAATTGATTTCAAATGGTCTTAAGAACTTGAGTGGAAAAAATTACTGTGGTTTTCAGTAACCTGTAACTAAAAGCTTGTTTTGTTACTGATTTAACGAATTAACAAAGAAGCACAAATATTTCTATATTCTATCTTTATTATTTTTAAATGTTTTATTAACTGTTTTTCACCATAATATTTTCCAGTGTTATACAATATGCACCTGTGTATTTTATTTTATGTATTTAAATACATGTTTTGAAAAGCAGAGGCATAGATTTTACTTGAGTTCCCATAAGTCTCTTATATAGTTCAAAAAAGTTAAGGTTGAATCTGGTGACCAGGATATTTACTAATCAGAATAGGTTGAAACTGGTTTGGATACCTCCATAAAAATGTTCTGTAGTTGCCACTTCTTTGGAATCACAAGGGTAGAGCTTTTCTGCCAATAATATTTCTTTATATTTACCTTCCAATACTGCAGTGGGAAAAGTATAGCATTGGGCAAGAGAAAATGCTTTCCAATAGCCGAGTGTTTGTAGTTGTGTAAGGTAACTGACAGTAATGACAAAATATCTGTTGTGTACTGGTGACAGGAATTCTGGAGCCTTCCCTAGATCTGCTTGCCTCTCTGGATTCTTTATCTTTTGCTTCAGTGTTTCTTTTGCTTGATCATATTCCACCTTAAGAACTGAGGAGAGAAAGTATTTTAGAATTAAAAGATTAGACTCAACAGCCTTGATCCATCTGGACTGAAAACTGTCCTGAAGAATTAACGTTGCTAGTTCTTGAGGATAGAAGTTTTAACCAAAGGTTTATAGAAGCTAGACACAATCTTGACTCAGCTTTTATCATACCCACCCCAGTGGTGGATGTGTGTTTGAGACAACACAAGGAATTTGGAGAGCTGCACTAATGGATTTAGACCAGGGGTCTCCAACCTTGGTCCCTTTAAGACTTGTGGACTTCAACTCCCAGAGTCCCTCAGCCAGCAAAGCTGGTTGAGGAACTCTGGGAGTTGAAGTCCACAAGTTTTAAAGGGACCAAGGTTGGAGACCCCTAATTTAGACTGCATCCTCCCCAGGGGGGTGAAATAAAAAGCTAGAGGTGGGGGGGAGCATCTAGAGACATACAGAGGAGCTGGGCTACTCAGTTTAGCCTGAAAGAGCTTAAATGGCTCCTATGCCACTTACGTGGAATGGGACAACTCGCCATGGGACAATTTAGCAATTCATTTTAATTATTTAAAATAATTTTTTAAAGTTTTGTCATTCACATTTCATTTTGTCCCTCTTGCATCCTTTCTTTAATGAGTCTATTCCACTATTTCTTTGATATTAGTGTAACACTTTTCCCACAGTGAGTTGTCCTGCGATGAGTTGGCTGTAGTAAGTTGGCCATGGCGAGTTGGCCATGCTGAATTGGCTGTGGCAAGATAGCTACAGCAAATTGTCATAGACCTGTGTGGAAAACAGAATAACAGAGTTGGAAGGGACCTTGGAGGTCTTCTAGTCCAACCCCCAGCTTAGGCAGAAACCCTACAGCACTTCAGACAAATAGTTATCCAATGTCTTCTTAAAAACTTCTAGTTTTGGAGCATTCACAACTTCTGGAGGCAAGTTGTTCCACTGATTAATTGTTCTAACTGTCAGGAAATTTCTCCTTGTTTCTAAGTTGCTTCTCTCCTTGATTAGCTTCCACCCATTGTTTCTTGTCCTGCCCTCAGGTGCCCTCATCATGTTAATGAAGAAAAGTTCTTCTTTTCATTAAACTAGACATACCGAGTTCCTGCAGCCATTCTTCATATGTTTTAGCCTCCAGTCCCCTAATCATCTTTGTTGCTCTTCTCTGCACTCTTTCTAGAGTCTCAATATCTTTTTACATCATGGCGACCAAAACTGGATGTACTATTCCAAGTGTAGCCTTACCAAGGCATTATAAAGTGATATTAACACTTCATGTGATCTTGATTCTATCCCTCTGTTTATGCAGCCTAGAACTGTGTTGGCTTTTTTGGCAGCTGCTGCATACTGCTGGCTCATATTTAAATGGTTGTCCACTAGGACTCCAAGATCCCTCTCATAGTTACTACTGTTGAGCAAGATACCACATATACTGTACCTGTGCATTTTTTTTCTTGCCTAAATGTAGAACCTTACTGTTTTCACCATTGAATTTCATTTTGTTAGATAGCGCCCAATGTTCAATCTGTCAAGATTCTTCTGTATCTTAAGCCTAACTTCTGGAGTGTTGGCTATTCCTGCTAGTTTGGTGTCGTCTGCAAATTTGATGAGTTCCCCATCGTCCAAATCATTATTGAAGAGTACTGGGCCTAAAACAGAGCCCTGGGGTACCTCACTGCATACGTCCCTCTATGTAGATGCAGTTCCATTGAGGACTATATGTTGAGTGCTGTTGGTCAGCCAGTTACAAATCCATCTGGTAGTGATGCTGTCTAACCCACATTTTTCTATTTTATCTAATGGTAGGTTATTATCTACTTTATCAAATGCCTTTGAAGTCCAAGTAAATTATATCGACAGCATTCCTGTAGTCCACTAATTTTGTCAAAGAATGCAATAAGATTAGTCTGGCATGATCTCTTTTTGACAAACCCATGTTGGCTTTTGGTTATTACTTTGTTTGCTTCAAGGTGTTTGCTGATTTGTTGCTTATCTTTTCCAGAATCTTCCTTGGTATTGAGGTCAGATTGATAGGTCTGTAGTTTCCTGAATCTATTTTTTTTTCCTTTTTTGAAGATGGGAACTACATCGGTTTTTTCCAGTTGTCTGACAGTTCCCCTGTGCTCCAGGATCTTTGAAAGATATAGTTCAGTGGTTCTGATATCTCATTTGCCAGTTCCTTCAGAACCTTGGGGTGTAATCCATCTGGTCCTGGTGATTTTAACTTGTCTAGGGTAGATAGGTGCTCACTTACCATTTTCTTCCCTATTTTAAGTTGTGTTTCTAATCTGTTTTTTGTGGTACTGTTTTGATAGGTTGGACTGTTTTTTCCCATTGTGTGAAGACAAATGCAAAAAATGAGTTAAGTAGTTCTGCTTTCTCCCTGTTGCTTGTCACCTTCTTGCCACTTTCTCCCAGCAATGGACCAATTGTTTCCTTGACTTTTTCCTTGTTTTTAACATGTTGGAAGAAGTTTTGTTGTTGTTTTTTTGCTTTTGTCACAAGCCTTTGTTCATTGTGAGCCTTAGCTTTCCTCCCTTCATCTTTGCAGGCTCGGGCTATTTGCTGATATTCTACCTTAGTTATTTGCCCCTCTGGAAGAACGGCATAAAAACAGAATCAATAAAAGCAAGCCCTATCACCACTAGTGGCTTATAGCTTTGAAATGAGCACATTTTGTGAATGCAATATTGTTATGATTTTTGATGTCCCACTTCTACCAGATTTAATTATTAAATGAGAAAGTATCCTTACCTGATTTTACACCAAAGTTCTGAGAACTGCCTTGCATAGCAATGGAAATTCTGATCCCAATTATAGTCATAACTCGAGGACTACCTGCATATGACGTACTGCCCTATTCAAAATATTCCTTAAATTGAAAGCAATTGCTTTTCAGCTGGCAAATAAGGACCCGTTATTAATCTGGCCACCATCTGAATTAAAGATGGTTTCCAATTGCAATATTACTATTCCCAGTTAGAGATATAGAGATGGATCCTGGAGAATTGCAAAGGCTGAAGATTATGGTTTCTTCCCAACCTGTTTGTTTTGAATATGTTTTTACATCAGCCTAAAAGAACAGTAAAGCTGTATAAACTATTCTTCCCTTGAGGCACCTCATAATTTATTGTCTTTGCTGGAGACTTATTTAATCCTGACTGCATATCTTCTTGACAGGTATTGTGCTGGACCAGTTCTATAATGAACTAAATTAAAATGACTATATATATATATATATATATATATATATATATATATATATATATATATATATATATATAGGTCTTTGGTTGTTCGGGTTTTCTCCCGTGTAAAATTGGAAGTGTCTTGGTGACGTTTCGACGAAGTCTCATTCGTCATCTTCAGGCTTCAGCTTCGTGCTTCTGGGATCGCAGCTGTTTCTTCCTTTTAACTGCTAGTGGGGGTTTGAACTGATTGGGTGGGAGCTTGGCTGTGCTCTGATTGGATGGGGGTTTTTTTGTGCTCTGATTGGCTGGGGGTGTGTCCTGTTTGGGTGGGGGCTTGGTTGTGCTCAGTTTAGTCTGCGTTGCAGGGGGATTTGAGCTGGTGAGCTGCATAGCTGTTGTTTGGCTTTGTGGTCGTGCTACATCTTCATAGTGGGTGTCAGTCTGCTGCGTGTATGGATTGGAGGGGTTTGAAATGGCTAATGTTGCAGCTGCAGTCTGGCTTCTGGTCTTTGGTCGTGTTTCATGATCAGTGTGGGTTTGGGTCTGCTTTCTGGGTGGATGTGCGGTGGTGACATCCTGTGTGGACCTCGTGAGTGTGGGTCTGGTGTCATTCCTCGTGTTAGGGACCAATTTTACACGGGAGAAAACCCGAACAACCAAAGACCTACATACAAACACCCGTGAAAACCTCAGAAAACAAACAAATATATATATATATATATATATATATATATATATATATATATATATATATATATATATATATATATATATATATATATATATATATATATATATTCTCCATCTTCCAGTACAGATGTTGCTTTGCAACCAACATAACATAACCAAGCAAATGCAGCAATCAAGTTGCATCAAGTCAAGACATCCAACCATGATAGAACAGTTGTTTCATATTTTTATATAAGTTTATAAGTTATATAACAGTTGGTCAAGGTGAGATAGCAATAGCACTTAAGACTTATATACCACTTCATAGTGCTTTACAGCTCTCTTTAAGCGGCTGACCTCGAAAGGATGGAAGGCTGAGTCAACCTTGAGCTGGCCAGGATTGAACTCCTGGAGTGAGGAGTGATTTAGCCTGCAGTACTGCATTCTAACCACTGAGCCACCACGGCTCACAAGATGGGCATCAAATAAATTTAATAAATAAATAAGTCATGGGACTTGTGTGATTTCATTATCACACATTTGTTATTTGCTCACCCAGTTTTGTGGTTATTCGTTAAGTACCAGTATCTCCTTTTTGCTGCCATTCAGATGGTCTACTAGAAACATTTATATCAGTGGTAGTCAACCTGGTCCCTACCGCCCACTAGTGGGCATTCCAGCTTTCATGGTGGGCAGTAGGGGTTTTGTCCAATACTGAAGCACTTTCCTTTTTTTAAAATTCAATTGACTTTTTAAAAAAATTTCATAGCATTATTTAAAAACATTTTCATTAGGTTTTCATAAAATTCCCCGTGACAATTTAAATTTCTGAAAATATACTATTTGTATCGCCCGCGCATAAGTTTAGTTCACGTTAGGTAAGTGAAACTAAATGGCGCTATAGTGCGACTGCAAACAAAAGAGCCTCGTCCTAGAATAGCTTGTGCATCTCCCCCCAGAACCGTTGGGCGGTTAGAAAATTTTTACTACTAACAGAGATACAAAAGTGGGCGGTAGGTATAAAAAGATTGACTATCCCGATTTGTATCTTGCTTATTCCTCCACAGAATACTTGATGGCTTAACGATCTTCAAGGCGAACAATTAAAAACGCTGTTTCTAAATACAAAAATATAAAACAGAAGCCTGCTATCTAGGGAGTCCCTGACGTACAACCACAACTCAGCCTGATATTTTTGGTCATAAGTTGTGGTCATTAAGTTCATATGATTGATTTTAAGTGAATCACTTGGTTGTTAAATGATTTCACATAGTCATACATCTGAATCCATTTTATCCAAAGGGCATTTTTTTTTTTGCCAGAAGATAGCAAATAACCTCACAAAACATGATCACATTACTACAAAGTGCTGCAACTGATCATAAATGGAATCCAAGTTGCCAAGCACTCAAAATGTGATCACATGACCTTGGAGAGGGTATAAGAGTCATAACTTTGAGGACATGTGGTAAGTAACTTTTTCTAAGGGCATCTTAACTTTAGACAGACATTAAGCAGCCACTCATAAGGAAGACCATTTATAGGAGCAAACACAATGTACTGGTAAAAATATTAAAAATATTCAAAACAGTGACTGAAATAACTTAAAATCATACATTCAGGACCTCTCTGAAAAAAAATACCTTGTCAAAGTTTTCAGTTAGGAAATAATACAGGTTACTCATATTTTGTCAAGTCAAATCACTGGCCTTAAACCCTTTCACACACAAATTTATGACCATTTTGACCTGGTTGTTAAATGAATCATTGCAATTTTTAAGAGAATCAGTGCAGTGGTTATATATTGAAAATGTTACTTCAAACTGTGTTCTCCACACACATCCTAAAACTTGATTGAAAAGAACCCAATTAAAAAAATGAGTCAAAAACATTATACTTTTCATTAATTTATTGAGGAAAATGAACCAAGGCTACACACTTTCAAGCACCACTGTACATATATTGAGAAGAAACATTTTTCAGGGAATCCTCACACAAGATATCACCCGAAGCTATGAATAGCTTATGAAGGGATGCTTGAAAAATTCAGTTGTGCAGTTTCCTTTCTCCCCACCTCTTTCCTTTTTATATGAACAAATGGCTGTATTTGCTTCAAAAGGCGACTATTTTTGTTCTAGAACAGTTGGATAAGGAGCTTGCAGGCAAGGCATTATTAAAAAAACCAGTTAAAAGCTGTAAAATAAGATTTGGAACATCAGCTGTAACTATATAGAATACTGATCAAGCTGAAAGTAAAGTGATTGAGAGGAAAGCAAGGGGAAAAACCATGAACATATTAAAAAGGTCAGAAACGTTAAGATTCATGTTTTCATAAACAAATTAAGATAGACATGGAAAGTTTGACTCTACAATGAAAATGGATTTTTCTCTCCTCCCAATTTCTTCCATCTTTTAATGCTTTATAATGTTCACCTATTACTATAATTATTAATAACCTGATTTCTCGGCTGTATATGATCTTCTTAACATGAAACATAAAATCTGAATATGGAATAGTTTTGTGTTTGGAAAGTTAAAGATAAACTCAGCCCCACTGAGTGGTTTCTTATCTTTCCTATGTGTTTTAAATCAGGGGTCTCCAACCTTGCCAACTTTAAGACTTGTGGACTTCAACTCCCAGAATTCCTCAGCCAGCTTTGGGAGTTGAAGTCCACAAGTCTTAAAGTTGCCAAGGTTGCAGACCCCTGATTTAAACGATATACCTGATTTTACCAAGAAAATAATATAGCGTATATTCAGAGGAATGCTGAAACTATAAATTAATATAATATAATATAATATGATATGATATGATATGATATAATTAATATAATATAAATAATATAATATAATTAATATAATATAATATAATATAATATAATATAATATAATATAATATAATATAATATAATATAATATAATATAATATAATATAATATAATATAATATAAACAACAGAGTTGGAAGGGACCTTGGAGGCCTTCTAGTCCAACCCCCTGCCCAGGCAGGAAACCCTACACCATCTCAGTCAGATGGTTATCCAACATTTTCTTAAAAATTTCCAGTGTTAGAGCATTCACAGTTTCTGCAGGCAAGTCGTTCCACTTATTAATTGTTCTAACTGTCAGGAAATTTCTCCTTAGTTCTAAGTTGCTTCTTTCCTTGATCAGTTTCCACCCATTGCTTCTTGTTCTACCCTCAGGTGCTTTGGAGAACAGCCCGACTCCCTCTTCTTTGTGGCAACCCCTGAGATATTGGAACATTGCTATCATGTCTCCCCTAGTCCTTTTTATTAAACTAGACATACCGAGTTCCTGCAACCGTTCTTCATATGTTTTAGCCTCCATATGAAATAAATAAATTCATATTTAGGTTTCTGTCTTAGAGTTAGCTCTTCGGTTTCCTATGAAGCTTAGGAATCGTGCTACTCTGTTTTTGTCAAGGTATTATACTGTCTCCAAACTTCAGTCATTTCTAATAAATTTGCCTGAAAGTATCTAGCAGGTCACTTTTGATTTTCTAACACATTTTTCCCCAGAAACTTATTACTACTAAAGTAGTCATCCATTCGGAAAATTCTGAAATATGATCTTGGATTACAGTTTGTTTACATGGAATACCGTTGTTGTTTTTTTTTGGGGGGGGGGGTTCATGATAACCCCTTTCAACTTTTTAAAATCTTTTTTCCTCTTTCTGTATTTTTTTGAATTTATCTTTTAACTTTGTAAAAAATTTCTGTACACGTGAGAAAATTAAATGTTTACAGTTGCTACCCATCAATCTCACTTCCATTGCTGTGCAATGGACTATCCATCAAGAATGAATGATCTTTTTCTACTCTCATTTTGAATGCTATGTCACTTGTTTCCTTCATTTTTGTCATTGTCTCCGGCAGCTTCTCTCAGTTGGGGTTTCCCAATAGTTATTGAAGTAAATTTTCCATAATGTCCAGATGAGGTAAAGGGAATTGTCAGGTTTGGAATGATGACCTATTTCTTGAGGAGACTGATAGATTAGAAGGCTTCTCATTGTCAGTAGACACATCTAGTAGTGTATGTATTTTGCCCAACCAGCAAATTGATAAGTTGGTTTTGAGATCTAATTCCTAAGGTTTAGTGCAGTGGGTGCCTCAAAACACTGAAATTAAAGACACATTTTTCATTACTGCTTTTGTGTGAAAGAGTGGACTTTTCCCTGATTTAAGTTCCATCAGATGCTCAGGGGATAACAATCATAGTTTATTTTAGTCTGGTAAAAACTTTGCCACTGTTCTTTTACGCTGATAGAATCATGAGACTCTTTGGGTTGACTTCATTAAACAACAGTGTGAATAATTTGCCTTTGATTTTGCATGTTTTGGTGTGTCCACTCAAGCATTGTGGAGGGTAAATCATGATTGCTAATCCCAGTTGCTTTATGTTAGCAAACCCTGGTTAAATAAACTGTCGCAAAGCATGAATAAAGAATTCAATACCCTAGCAGGAAGAATTTCTTTGAGAAGCAGAACACAAGTACTCTGCTTGAAGGCGGGAATGTTAGTCCTGCATAAAGTGTTTTTAGTCCTAGGTAAAGGGTTTTTTCTCTCTTTAGATGAGTTAATTTGGGTGGAGCAGGCAGACAAAAAAGGGCAGTGGGCACAATGACCAAAAGTGGGAGAAAGACCTTAGAAAACAAATTTTGCAACTGCAGTAAGGGTAAATCAAGTGATTGTCAGCATTTGTTACATGTAGCTGGATAACCATTTAAACCTCTTTTAAACATGTGCAGTTAAAACATTATACAGTCAGCGTAATTAACGTTTATGGAACAACTTGGAATGAATCTTACAGAAGAATTGGATGCTGTGGTAAATTTCAATGCAAAATTGCCAAAGTACAAACAAGGCATAATTTAGTTATCTCCCCTTTAAAAAGGGGGGGGGGAAACGATAACAAAACTTCATGGTAACACTTTACAGTTTAATCTTTTCTGCTCATTTTATAGTTAATTTAATACTGTAGCCTGGGTTACACATGGACAACCCCCAAGGGGATTTCTTTTTACGAATGTTTAGATGTTTGAACATATTCTTAACCTCACCCTTCCCTTCCTGCATGGGTGGAGATGAAGAAATACGAAGCCTAAATAGATTGTACGACAAGTAAGATAACATGTGTAGTCTTTCTTCCCCAGGTTTTCTAGCCTCGAGGGGAAAATGCACTAAAGAGGTTTTGGGGTTTTTTTTTCATTTAGATGAGTTGGATTTTTTTTTTGAGGGTGTTTCCTTTGAGAGAAACTTCAGAGCGTTCAGATTGCAGCCCTTAAAGAGGATATACCTCTTTAAAACGCATGGTCAAGAAGATAAAGGAAAATCCTCAACAATGCGTTGTTGAGGATTTGGAAAAAATATCAATATAAGTTAGATGGAAAGATACCAATATGGACCATCCCCAGACATATGATAGAGAATATAAATATATTACAAAAAATGGAAGTTATCACTTACAAAGAGCTTTTGACTATGGAAAAAGGGGAATTACAGTTGAAATCTAGGGAGAAATTGAGGGATGAAGGAAGAAATTATACATGGTTCCAGTATGGACAATTGCAATCTAGATGGAAAATAGATCAGAAAATTGGTATAAGGCAAAGTGATGATAATCTGGTAAAACAAATAAAAGATCAAGGTCAACAGCATATAAAGAGATTATATAATGTATTGGTTGAAATTGATTCAGAAATGGAGTTGGTTAAAGATTGTATGGTAAAATGGGCACAAAATTTTCAACAACCTATAATGTTAGAAACATGGGAAAAAATTTGGGTGAGGAATGTTAAATTCACGCAAGCACAAAATTTAAGAGAAAATTTTATAAAATGTTTTATAGATGGCATTTAGATCCTAAAAACTGTCATGTATGTATCCAAATGTGAAAGCAAAATGTTGGAGATGTGATTGTGAGGATGCTACCTATTATCATATATGGTGGACTTGCAAAAGTTAAAGCCTTTTGGATTAAAAATATGGTGGATTATGCAGAACATTTTGAAAAAGAAGATCAAGTTTGTTCCACAGTTCTTTTTATTAGGAATAATCTCAGATTGCACTGTTATAGAGACAAAACTGATTCTGAATTTAATAACTGCTGCAAGATTATTGATTGCACAATATTGGAAGAAAGAAGACTTACCCACAATTGGAGAATGGATTAGTAAAGTATCAAATTTAGCAGAAATGGCAAAAATTTCTGCCTACTTGAAAGACTGTACACAAGAAAAATATATATTGGAATGGAGGAAGTGGATTGATTATATTCAAAATAAGTATCAGATTAAAAAATATCAATTAGTTTTTGAGTGAAGTTAGGAATTATTATGTATTAGTTTAAGAAAGAAGGGAATTGATAGTGTGATGGTGTGAAATGGAATATGTTTTATGTTATATTTTAGATTATGTTTGTTAGTTACAATACCCTGTATTCTGTTCTGGGAAGTCTCGGGGGGGGTGGGAAGGAGGTGGGGAAGGGGAAGACTATAAATTGATTGGTTGCCATTGTACAGGAATAATGGTAGAATTAAACAAGTTGGAATGGTGTAATGTCGGGACTGCTCGGCAAACACTCCCGAAGGGAAAGGGTAAGGAAAGAGGAGTAAAGAAGGAAGAAAGTAGGTAGGTAGGTGGGTAGGGAGGAAAAAAGGAGGAGAAGAAAGGATAGGTGGAGGAGAAGAAGGAGATAGAGGGTTAGAAAGGATGGTAGTGAGAAGTGGGAAAGAGGAGGGGAAGTAGGAAAGCGAGGAGAAGGTGGTGGGGGAAGTTTAAGAAGGATGAGAAGGGAAGAAAGGATTAAAGGGGGGAGTGGCAGTCGAGCAGCCCTGACTGAGTATAATTTGAGTATAGGACTGATTGTTGGATAAGTGATTGTATTGTACACTGGTCAAATTGTGGGAATTATTATGGAAAAATAAAAAAATTTTGCAAAAAAAAAAAAAAAAAAAAAAAGAAGATAAAGGAAAAGTCCGCTGTGAATTTGGACGGAAAACGTGTGTTTGAGCAGTTGACTCAGTGTTACATGGAACTTACAACTACTTGATTGCTGTTCTGCCATAGGTTATGGAAAGGTATTTTTGTTAAGAATCTGCCGGCTTCAGAATTTCGGTGTCACATGAAGGGGCAAAAGCAGTGCTATCTCTTCTGAGATTTCCATGGCAATGCAACAAACAGTTTAAGAATTACGGTTGCACAGTGTCCAGGTTCAAAGAGGAAAAGATGATTTAGAGGGTGTTGGGGCCGTATCTTTTCTTAGCCTGTCCAGGGTTGGTCTCCACAGCTGCAGTCTGAGCTGAGGGAACGATGCATTTGGTTTAAGGATATCCAGATTGCTGCACAGTCTGGTTAAGAAAGCCATATGAGTCCTGAACTGGTTTTTTGCAAAGGCTAATATCTAGATGGGCACCACCCTCATTGTTAAGATAATGATCACAAACTTATATTTGGTCCAGTTCACCAAGTTGTCATAAATGCCAAAGCAATTCACGCAGAATTGAACTAACTGGTCAGGTTTAACATATTACAGAAGGGAATATTTATGTACTTATCTGAATGTGATTCAATACCCCATATTTCAGATTGGCAGCAGAAATAAATTTGTGGAGTTTTATTTTGTTTTTTTTAAAAAAGCATTAACTTTTTCTAGGCCTGTTACAAGGCTTGTGATTATTAAATACGTGTATTATCATTTGTAGAGTCGTTTACTGGGAGATGGGCAGCAAAATAATTCAATAAATAAATACTTAAGGTGCTTTGAAGCATGGCAATTGCCCATTGCTTGGGTCTTCATCTCTTTAAAGCAGACACATCCTTTTCTAGATTAGATTCTACAGCTGCAAAATAGTCCCAGGGAAATAGGTGTTTGATGCCCTTTTCTATATACCTCAAAACCCTATCGTGTCTTTAAATTTGAAGTGCTGTGCAGCCCTATCTATCATATATATTATGATAAAATGGATGTTTGTTGGTTAAACTTTGTATCTCCCTCAATATCCAAAGAGGTAAAAGGTGAGGGGGAGGGAGGGAGAGAGGGAGGGAGGGAATGAATTGGTTGAACGCTGGATTTTTTTTGAATGAGGCAGGGCAGAAACTAATGGATTATAACAGCAGTCTCCAATCTTTCCGGCTCGGCAGACTAGCAGAGGCAGCATGGGTGGGAGAGGAGATGGTTTCACGTGTGCATGGTGCTTTCATTGTCTTTGCGCATGTTCGCCCATTACCTCTGCGGTCCGGTTCCTAATGGGCTGCAGCCTGGCAGTCTTTGGGAATCCCTGGATTATAAAACCTTTAGGATATTTTGAAATCAGTTACGGAACGAATAGCATCAACGTGAAGGATGCTTATGGACTACTTTATTTTTTTTTTATTTGAATTTATATCCCGCCCTTCTCCGAAGACTCAGGGTGGCTTACACTGTGTTAAGCAATAGTCTTCATCCATTTGTATATTATATACAAAGTCATCTTTATTGCCCCCAACAATCTGGGTCCTCATTTTACCTACCTTATAAAAGATGGAAGGCTGAGTCAATCTTGGGCCTGGTGGGACTTGAACTTGCAGTAATTGCAAGCAGCTGTGTTAATAACAGACAGACTTAATCTGCTGAGCCACCAGAGGCGGGTACAGATTGTCCTCAACTTGCAACCTTTCATTTAGCGACCGTTCAAAGTTACAATGGCATTTAAAAAAGTAACTTATGAGCAGTTGCAGCATCTCCACAGTCATGTGACCAAAATTCCAGCCTCCTGGGATTGTCATTTGCAACCTTCCTAGGGAGCTTCTTTCTGACAAGAAAAACCAAGGCAGAAGTTATATGATCTTAACCACATGATTTACTTAACAACTGCAATGATTCACTTAACAACCATGGCAGAAAGGTTGCATAATGGGGGCATGACTCCCTTAACCACTGTCCTGTTTAACAGCAAAAATTTTGGACTCGATTATGGTCGTAAGTTGAGGACTACTTGTATTGTACCAATATTTATGAGGCAACAGAACAATACGCAGTTCATTTTGAACTTACGTATATTCACTGTTTAATAGAATCCGACGACGGTGAAGAAGAGGTAACAAATCTTCATAAGATTTGGACTTGGCATGAAATAAAAGAGCTGTGATAACTGGAATCAACAGAAAGGATTTTTAGCTTTCGTAAGGGAAACTCACCGTTTTATCTGGGTCTGTAATTGTCCCAGCAAGCAGCACTGCTGAAATAGGTTGGAATTTCTTTGTTAGCATTGGCCAAGAGTGCTGTTTAATTATGGCTTGTTATCTGAATATTGATTAAGCAAATATAGGCTTTTAGATAGTTCTGTGTCTGCTCAGGAAGTCCCCATTTTCAAACCTGTTGAAAGCTGAAAACTTTGGTAATAGGTTCTTGGAATTTATTCAGAAAACTCATCTTAAGGGTATATTAATAACACGACCATTTAAATACTCTGGACATCTTGAAACGTGGATGTGTAATAATATGAGTGTTTTGCTCTTTAAGAACTAATAAATGTGTAAAGCTTGTTCTAAATTTAACATAGGTACAGATTATGCATATTAGACAATTGTTGAACTGGCTGCTTGCCTGAATATCTGCTTTAATCTACCAGTTCAGCTTTTGTAAAACTTATCCTAAATTGTTAGGAAACATTGAGTAAAACGATAGTTTCTTAGAACTGTGAGAAAGATCACAGTACAGATGAAGACCCCAAGCTACAGCCTTTCCACAATATGCAAAAGGAGGCACGGATTGAAATTCTGATTTCTCTTTGAAGCAAGAAATGTGTTGAAAGGGTATTCAGATCCCCAGATTCCTGAGCAAACTAGACAAGACTGTTGCTGTGAAACAAGTTAGGGGTTTTTTGTGGTTCTTTTTTTTTTGTGAAGAGATGTTTTCAGGAGCTTTGTCTAAGTTTGACATCTGTGCCAAAGGCAGAATATAAATATCCCTGTACAGTAATTAGCTTTGTCTGGTCCCATCCTCATTTTGTCTTTGGGATGCTGTTACTTTATCAGTTTAAAATACAGGTGAAACTCAAAAAATTAGAATATCATGCAAAAGTTAATTCATTTCACCTTTCAACTTAAAAGGTGAAACTAATATGTGCGATAGACTCATTACATGCAAAGCGAGATAGTTCATGCCTTGGTTTGTCATAATTTTGATGATTATGGCTGACAACTCATGAAAACCCCAAATTCACAATCTCAGAAAATTAGAATATTACATGAAATCAATAAAACAAGGATAATACATAGAGCAGTATCGGACCTCTGAAAAGTATAAGCATGCATATGTACTCAGTACTTGGTTTGGGCCCCTTTTGCATCAATTTCTGCCTTAATGTGGCGTGGCATGGATGCTATCAGCCTGTGGCACTGCTGAGGTGTTATGGAAGACCAGGATGCTTCAGTAGCGGCCTTCAGCTCTTCTGCATTGTTCGGTCTCATGTCTCTCATCTTTTTCTTGGCAATGTCCCATAGATTCTCTATGGGATTCAGATCAGGCGAGTTTGCTGGCCAATCCAGCACAGTAATCCCATGGGCATTGAACCAGGTTTTGGTACTTTTGGCAGTGTGGGCAGGTGCCAAGTCCTGCTGGAAAATGAAGTCAGCATCCCAATAAAGCTCGTCTGTGGAAGGAAGCATGAAGAGCTCCAAAATCTCCTGGTAGACGGCTGCACTGACCCTGGACTTAATGAGGCATAGTGGATCAACACCAGCAGATAACATGGCTCCCCAAATCAACACAGACTGTGGAAACTTCACACTGGACTTCAAGCATCTTGCAGTGTGTGCCTCTCCATTCTTTCTCCAGACTCTGGGTCCTTGGTTTCCAAATAAGATGCAGAAGTTGCTCTCATCAGAAAAGAGGACTTTGGACCACTGAGCAAGTTCTTTTTTTTCTTTAGTCCAGGTAAGACGCTTCTGACGTTGTTTGTTGTTCAGGAGCGGCTTGACAAGAGGAATATGACATTTGAAGCCCATGTCCAGGATCGGTCTGTGTGTGGTGGCTCTTGATGCACTGATTCCAGCCTCAGTCCATTCCTTGTGAAAGTCCCCAACACTTTTGAATGGCCTTTTCCTGACAATCCTCTCCAGGCTGCGGTCACCCCTGCTGCTTGTGCACCTTTTTCTTCCACACATTTTCCTTGCACATGACTTTCTATTAATGTGCTTTGATACAGCACTTTGGGAACATCCAACTTCTTTTGCAATTACTTTTTGAGGCTTTCCCTCCTTATGGAGATATCAATGATGGTTTTCTGCACAACTGTCAGGTCAGCAGTCTTTCCCATGATTGTGATTCCTACTGAACCAGACTGGGAGACCATTTAAAGGCTCAGGAATCCTTCGCAGGTGTTATGGCTTAATTAGCTGATTAGAGTGGGACACTTTGAGCCTAGAATATTGAACCTTTTCACAATATTCTAATTTTCTGAGATTGTGAATTTGGGGTTTTCATGAGCTGTAAGCCATAATCATCAAAATTATGACAAATCAAGGCATGAATTATCTCGCTTTGCATGTAATGAGTCTATCTCATATATTAGTTTCACCTTTTAAGTTGCTTTACTGAAATAAATGAACTTTTGCATGATATTCTAATTTTTTGAGTTTCACCTGTATGTAGGTGATATATCAATCACTTACATACAGATTAATACGTATATCAATAACTTACATTGCATGTGCTTTCAAATAAATTATTTTAGATGTTCATAGGGCCTGGTGCATGGCATTTTATTTCGCCCTAGAGAAACTGCTGATCTACTCAGCTACGGAAATCATTAACTATAGTTGGTGACCGCTGATCTATAGGAGGTGCGTAATGGCATCCCAACAAATGGCTTTGTTAAGATGGGATGATGTAAAATGGGATGACCACCACTCATCCAGCCTTGTTTTCTTGACCTTGTAGTAAGATCCCTGGAGGAAAAGGAAGGGAGTTTGAAGCGGCATTCAACAATTAGAATCCCAAAAAATGTTCACTCCTAACTTCTTCCTGTATTTTCATTATTGTCTGAAGGAAACCCCTCCAAATGATTCATTCAAATTTGGGATAATGTGTTGTGATTTAGATGCAGTGATACAAAAATACATTTGGGTGGGAACCAAATTCCCCAAACAAAACCAAACCAAGAAAAGATAAATGTTCTAAATTGAGATGATTTAATAATCATAGTCTTTTAATACAAGTGTTTCTTAAGCATATACTGAACTGGCTTAAAGTGTTTCTTAAGCATATATATAACTATATAACTATATATATAACTATATATAACTATATATAAAACTATATATAACTATATATATATAACTATATATAACTATATATAACTATATATAACTATATATATATATAACTATATATATAACTATATATAACTATATATATATATATATAACTATATATATATATAACTATATAACTATATCTATATCTATATCTATATCTATATCTATATCTATATCTATATCTATATATATATATATATATATATATATATATATATATATATATATATATCTGGCTTCTTTAGTGATTAGCAATTAAATAAAACTTTGAAACTGTATTGGGAAAGCATTCTGGGAGTTATAATCAAATATATTTGGAGTCTATTAGGGTTGAGAAGGTTGTTTTAAGCTGTCCACTCAAGCAACATGATCCAGTTGTACCCGACTTGTCTTTTGCACTATAGAATTTTCATTATTTAGAAATGAGGGCAGTTATGAAAGACTGTAATTTCTGTTGGTGATTGGTGTACATGTAAAGACCAATTATTATATTAACTATTAACTGCCCAGTAATCTTCAGGAAACAGTTTGCTATTCTTGCTGGACAAAACGATGTTTCTTCTTAAGGGGTATGCATAAGAGCACCAGCGTGTCTACTGTCCCTGTCCTAATGTTCCCTTTAATTTTATTCATTTAATATATTCAATTCATGCTTATACTTATATATATTATTTAATATGTATTCGGCAATGTTAAGTTCGGGCAGTAACGAGGCTGGAGACCAGGGTAGTGACAACAGCTCTTTAATATATGGTGAACCCAGCAACCGGGCTGGGGAAAAACCTCTCCTTATATACAGTTTAGCCGGCGGCTTCAACCAATCAGCAACGTGCTTGGTTCCCGCCAAAACATTTTAAAGATACATTACACTCCTTCCCTCCCAGAAAACACTTTACTAATATTTACATGATATTTACATATTATTTTTCAACGTAATCACGCAAATAGACTGGGCGTCTCCTGACTCTTTCGGACCTGCGCAGTCCATTCCCTGGGAGTGGGTCGAGCTGACCGGAGGGGCTGTTTGCTCCTCTCAGCTCCTCCTCTAGGCCATCCGGCCCTGGATGATTTGCAGAGTCGTCCCTGCTGTTTTCTAATGGAACCTGTTGGCGTCGCTGGACCTCCGGGAACTCAGATAAGTCCTGCGATTTTCCCGGGTTTGAGTCAGCTGTGGATTCAAACATTGTATAGTCAGGGCCTGTTTCGTCTAATTCGGATTGTTCGGCTATGCGTTTTCTTATTTGGTCTATGTGGCGCCTCCATACCCGGCCGTCCTGTATCTCCACCAAGTATGATTTTGGACCTGTTATGTTTAGGATTTTTCCTGCTAGCCAGGCCGGGCCTTCACCATAGTTGTGTGCCCACACTCGGTCGCCTATGTCCATCCCTCTTGTTTTTCCGAGTCCCCCCTTGTAACCCTCTGGTGTATAGTTTGGATTTAAACGGTCTAGTGGGCACCTGAGCTTTCGGCCCATTAATAATTCTGCGGGGCTTCTGCCGGTTGTGACACAGGGGGTTCTGTGTTGACGCCAGGAAAACATCGATTTTGTTTGCCAGTCGCCTGGCTTGAGTCTGACAATGCCTCTTTGCGCCCGGACGGAACGCCTGCAGGGCCATTCGTCGCAGGGTGGAAAGGCGCCGAGAGGGCATGCCGGATGCCCTCTTCTGCCAAGTATTCCTCGAACTGGGTTGCCGTGAATTGCGGGCCGTTATCGGATACTAACGTGTCGGGCAACCCATGGGTTACAAATAGGTGCCGTAGGACTGAGATCACGGCCTCGGCTGTCATGGATCTCATGAGAATGATTTCCAGCCATTTGGAGTAGGCCGACTACTACCAGGAAGGTTTGGCCGTGGAAGGGCCGCAAAATCAATGTGGATTCTAGACCAGGGCCCTTGGGGTCTCTCCCATTCCCGAACCGGGCCGTTGGTAGCGGTCTGGACTCCTGGCAGGCCTGGCATTTCCTACCCTTTCAGCAATTTCCGAGTCCATTAAGGGCCACCACACATAGCTTCTCGCTAGACCCTTCATCCTTACAATCCCTGGGTGACCTCGTGGAGGAGATCCAACACCTTTTCCTCAATTTCTGGGATCACCACTGATCCCCCATAGCAGGCACCCCTTGAGCCGAAAGTTCCCCACGCTTTACAAACTCTCGCCCGGGCTGGCCACCCTCTTGTACCCAACCAAGTACAGTTCTCAAAATAATGTCCCGGTATGACGCCCGAGCCACCTCCTTCGACGTGACTGGGCCAGAGTCCAGAGAGTCAATTAACAGTATGGGCGTCCCCGGAGTGGGGTCCTCGATCGCCCCTGGCAGTGGGCATCTGCTTAACGCGTCTGCATGCCCCAACTCTTTTCCTGGCCGATGCCGCAGTTTATAGGAGTAGGCGGCTAAAAAGATAGTCCATCGGGTCAATCGGGGCGAAAGTGCCACAGGCGTTGGGCGGTCACCAGCCAGTAACCCTAACAGTGGTCTATGGTCTGTAACAATTTCAAAGTCTCTCCCAAAGACGTATTCGTGAAACTTTTTTACTCCTGAAACTATAGCTAGAGCTTCCTTATCCAACTGACTATAGTTCCTCTCTGTCGAGGACATCGTTCTAGAGTAGAAGGCTATTGGGGCTTCTGTGCCATTTGGAAGCCTGTGGCTGAGCACAGCACCCACTCCGTAAGGGGAAGCATCGCAAACTAATACCAATGGCATCGTGCTATGATACTGGATCAGTAAGCTATCGCTCGAGAGTAGGTTTTTACTGCTCAAAGCCCTAGCTTCCTTTCCCCAAGACCAAACAGTATTCTTTCCCAGTAACTTATGTAGCGGCTCGGCAACGGTTGCCTTATTTTTCAAAAGACCGCAAAGTTCACTAGACCCAGGAATGCCTGTAGCTCTGTTTTGTTTTTGGGCGCTGGAGCCTTTCTTATTGCCTTGACCTTGCTCTCAGTGGGTGGATTCCTTCCTTGTCTATTCTGTAGCCCAAGAACTCTACGGATTCTACCCCTATTTGGCATTTGTTC
The DNA here is from genome assembly GCF_028640845.1 of Ahaetulla prasina. NCBI lineage: Eukaryota > Metazoa > Chordata > Lepidosauria > Squamata > Colubridae > Ahaetulla > Ahaetulla prasina. The sequence continues at coordinate 86,103,672 of NC_080541.1, read as the reverse complement.
ACTTTAACCTTTAGACCGCTGACCGAAAATGCCCAGAACTTTTCTCAAACGCCCCCAATTCTTCTAAATTTTGGCTGATACCAATACATCATCAAAATAGGGACTACCCCGGGAGCCCTTGCAGAAGTCGCCCATTAAATTTTGAAACAGACCAGGCGCCACACTCACCCCAAACTGTAACCGGGTACACTTGAAAGCACCTCTGTGAGTCACAATTGTCTGGGCTTCGCTGTGTTGGCGTCTACAGGCAGTTGTTGATAGGCTTGGGCCAAATCTAATTTGGCAAAACGCGTTCTTGCCCCAGCGAGTGCAGCAAGTGTTGCACCACGGGACCGGTAAGTGCTTTTGCAAGGCTTTGTTTAACGTTGCCTTGTAGTCAGCGCAGATTCTAACTGACCCATCTGGTTTCACTGGGGTGACGACATGCCTCCCACTTTGCATGATCGACTGGCACCAGTATCCCTGACTGATGAGCTTGTCTATCTCCTGTCAATCTTGGGTTTAAGGGCAAAGGACCCTCCTTGCTTTTAACCGTATGGGGGCTACCTGGGGTCTAAATTGAAGAAATAGGGGTCCCCTTGTACTTGCCCAGGCAGTCCTTGAAAACATCTTGAATTCGTCCATGAGTGTGTCCTTTAGGTTAAAGTCATTTCTGTAGATGCCAGTCACTCCCATGCCCCAACGTGGAACCAGTCTAGTCCCAACAAACTTGGCAGGGTCCCTTCGACGATCGTGATGGGCAGGGTCTTCTTGTGTGGTCCGTATCGACGCGGACGGAGGTGGTCCCTCGAACAGGGATGCGATTCCCTTGGTAGTCGTGAACTCTTAGCCGCTGTGTTTGCAGTTTGCGTTTTATTTTCGCAAAGCTGCAAAAGTGTCCCAGGACATGATTGTGATCGCTGACCCTGTGTCCACTTCTAGTCGGCACGGCACTCCTTCGATTTTCGGTTTTGTGAAGATTTTCTTCTCACGCGGGTTGCTGCTACTATCACGGTCGCTCGATTTGAATTCGCGCCTTTTGTTTTGACCAATCACGGGTCGCAGCCGATCCAGCGCTCTGATTGGTTGGTTTGAATTTTCGGCGGGAAGGTTGGGGTGCTCGACAGACTTGAGCCAGGTGCCCTTCTTCTCGCACCGACATGTAGCGTCTTGAACTTGCATTGTTGACGCTGGTGTTGCCCTCCGCAACTTCCGCGATTCATCCCGGTCTTTGCCCCTTCCCGGTGAGGCAAACTCCTTCCTCATCCTCGCCGTCTGATTCGGGTCTGGATTTCTTCGTGGACCGGGGTTGATGGCGTGAGTGGCTTTGTAGGGTTTCCGCCGCTTGGGTGGACATCTCATGAGCTCTGGCTTCGCCCAGAGCGCTTGCCAGCTAGATTGCTTTTTGATAGCAGCCGCCTCCGCAAACGAATGTCTCTGAACCCACGGATGAGTTGCTCTAACAGCTCCTCATCCAAGTCTCGGTACCCACAATCCTTGGAGGCTTTCCTCAGGGCGGCCATGTAATCGCTGATAGATTCGCCCTCTTGCTGTCTGCTCTCCAAATTCAAAACGCCGCACATATTTGGACGGTGTTGGCTAAATGGTTCTTCAATAGATTTTGCAGAGTTTGCCACGATACCGATTGTACCGGCGTTGGCTCTGCCAGGGCTTCATGATGTCGATGACCTCGGGACCGCAGTGGCTCAGGAAATACGCCCTTTGCGGTTGTCTGGAACTCCTGCAGTTCGCTTGCCTCGAGGAAGCTCTCAAACGGGTCATGTAATGCCCCCATTTCTCCCTGGATGGGTCAAACGGTGCGGGCGGAGTGTAGCTGGCCATCGCTGCGTTTCTGCCCTGAGTTTGCTGGGTTCGGTTCTTCCGTGCGTTCAGCTCGTTCCTGGTGCTCTTAGCCTCGAAATCCCACCTTCGTCGGCAGTGTTAAGTTCGGGCAGTAACGAGGCTGGAGACCAGGGTAGTGACAACAGCTCTTTAATATATGGTGAACCCAGCAACCGGGCTGGGGAAAAACCTCTCCTTATATACAGTTTAGCCGGCGGCTTCAACCAATCAGCAACGTGCTTGGTTCCCGCCAAAACATTTTAAAGATACATTACAGGCAAAATAAAAATAAATAAATAAAAAATAAATATAGTCTTAGTTTAAAACTTTATATGGTAATCCTCTATCAAAATGTAATCTGAAATACTTCCATGTTTTACTTTCTATTAGGTAATCTGTATTCTTTGACTACCAAATCCATTTGTTTAGATTTTCTCTTCCATATTGGGGAGGGATTCTAATTATGTTCAAATAGTTGATTTTTCTATGTTGATTTCTGTAAGCAACTTTCTCCTATTCCTGGAGTGCTTCAAAACAATTTTTCATTGCATCACTAAATGGAGGTACCTTTTGCTATCTTTCCCAAATCTGCATGTTCCCCTTATTTGCTTATTTGACCCCATTCCTCTTTTTTTGGGGGGGGTGTTAATTGTTGCATAAGTAGACACAACATATTTTTGAGTCTTCATGGAATTGTTTTCTGGCTTCCATCTTGCACTTAAGGATTTTCCCCTTTGAACTATTTTAGGTTTGGTGTTTGTTTTTTTTGTTTTTTTGTTTTTTTGCAAATCCTTGCTTTGAAACATATACTGAAATCTTCTGAATGATGTATGAGAAGTCCTCAGCTTGCAACTGGCATTTATGTAGTGACCATTCTAAGCTATAGCAGCCCTGATAAAGTAGTTTATGAACAGTTCTTGCACTTAGACCATGGTAGCATCCCCACGGCCATATGATCATGATTCAAGCGCTTGGCAACCAGCTCACATTTATGATGGTTGTAGCATCCCATGCTCATGTCACAATTTGCAACCTTCCTGGCCATCTTCTAACAAACAATGTTACTGGGGTGGGATAAGCCAGATTTGTTTAATAATTGGTGTAGCTCATTTAACAACCATAGCAAAATGGCCATAAAATAAGGTGCCATGTGAGGACCCGCTTGATGACCACATCAGTTAGTGACAGAGGTTCCAGTCCCAATTGTGGTCATAATTCGAAGACTTAGAGCTTTAGATCCACAAGCAAGGTAAAACTAAAATTGGAAATAAAGAGAATAGTGATGATGATTGAGCAGTTCCTAAGCTTAGACTGTGTTCCAACAGAAAACGTATTTCAAAACTACAATGCTTCAACTCAGAAATAGGATTTCCTTTCCATAATTTTTCTTTTACATGGAAAAATTGAGTGTTGTTACATAGTGTATGATTTTAATCTGAGATGAGAATAGTTCTGTGCCACAATTGTCACCTCCCTTGGATTGAGTCTTTTCTCTCAATAAACTACCATTTAGGACTTTCCAGAGGTACAAGAGCAGTTGCTGTTAGATATTTTCCCAGATTAGAAATGGTGGAAAATATTTGTAGCTTGGGTAGTAGATGTTCGTGGTGGTTTGTTCTCTGAGCTTGTTGTTCAGTTTTCGAACATTTTGTCACTAGGCTAGCTAACATCAGCAGCAGAATTTTGGTTGAAGTGTCTTGTTTTAGTTGTCTTCTGCTTTTATAGGCCTTATGTCAGTCTTACATGGGTCTACTTGTATAGATCTCCACCAGTGGTAGGTTTCACATTTTTTTTACTACTGGTTCTGTGGGTGTGGCTTGGTGGGCATGGCAGGGGAAGGTTACTGCAAAACCCCCATTTCCTCCCGATCAGCTGGGACTTGGGAGGCAGATGAGGGTGGGGCTAGTCAGAATTTTTACTACCAGTTCTCCGAACTACCCAAAATTTCTGCTACCAGTTCTCCAGAACTGATCAGAGCCTGCTGAAACCCACCTCTGATCTCCACATAAGACCTATAAAAGCAGAAGAGAACTGAAACAAGATCCTTCAACCGAAGTTTCACTGATGATGTTACACTAGCCTGGTGATGAAACATTCGGAAACTAAACCATCAACATTCTCCCAGATTTTGTCCGGCTTCCCTTCTTGGCTCAGGAAGAGCCAAGAGCAATTCTTCATGGTTCATGTTAACGTTAATCAATCCGTTCCTTTTTTTTTTTTTTTTAAGAAAAAAAATAAAAAAGGTTCTGCTTTAGGATCCATATTGTTTGTCTTGTGTTGCATGGGTTTGGGGGAAGAAAGTTTAAGAAAAAAAGGACCATAAGTCCCCTTTTTTAGTGCCATTGTAACTTTGAACAGTCACTAAACGAATGGTTGTAAGACGAGGACTACCTGTAGCTACGATACTATTAGTATTTCTGCCTCTTAAAAACCATGCAGCACTCCCGTGAGCCGAGAACTAGATTTGATTTTGGAGTTTTCTTGGTGGAGAAAATTTTTGCTCATTTCAGACTTAATCATCTGTTGGAACCATGTCATGATGGTATATATTTGCATAGTTCCATGTTTTAGCTCTACTTTGTGTTAGTCTTTGATGTTGCTTTAATGAAACAGTATTTTCTATTGGATCCCCTTGGGGGGTGGGGAGTGGGGGAAACAAACTCTCTTTCCTTGCAAATAAATCTACATTTGCTCACTAAACATTAGTTTAGATTTTTGGTGAGGAGAATTCATGCTCTGGTCCAAAACGTGTTCTTTTAGAATTTGAGTCAGTTTGTGGTTTCCTTAAGAATGTTAGAAACTCTATAAGTAAGGATTTGGTTTACATGACATATCAAAAATAAATGTGCAGTCTCAGCATTTGGTGGGTTGTTGTTTTTTTTTTCCAGGGGAAAAGGCTGCAATGTCACAGAAAGGAATATACCCAACAGTTTAGCATGAGTTGCTATAAGCTAAACATTCTTTCCAGATGGACAAAGTTAAGGCCCGTTCTTTTATAAAAAGAAAGTCAGGCATTTTCTCCTTTTCCCCTATTGTGGAATATAGAGAATTGTTATTTGAAATTCTGCTGCTCCTGTACGAAAATTAGGGCTCCTTGGTGCTCTCTGAGCTTGCTTGTTTTTGTGCAGACGTTTTGTTACCCAAACTAGATAACATCATCAGTGCATGTATGAAAAACATAGAATATCATTTTGGGGAGGTTTTAAAAAGAGAACTAGAACAAAAGACATTGAATGGAAGCGTATTGGAGCCACTTGCATCTGCAGTACATGAGAATGTGCTTGAAAATATGTGGACAAGGCAAGATATGGATTCCACAATTCACAGATGCTTCTTGGCAAAGTTCCATACAAGTATACAGATTGCAACCATTGCCTTATTCTTATTTAATTAGCCATGAAGTGTACACACTGCCTCAATCCAACTGGACTCCAGGCAGATTGGAGTGTGCATAGTATAAAAGAACATCATTTTAACACAACAGGATAAAATATAAACAATAGAACTATAATAAAACTAAAATGTACTTTGATGGCTCTAGAATCAATCCTAAAATTCCCTCCAGAAAAGTCAGTTTTTTCTGGCTTTCTAAAGGTACACAGAGTGGAGTACAATACTTGTCGCTATAAGGATAAACCATAGGGCAAGAGCCCCTAAGTATGATACTTATACTTTTGTTCCTTTCCATTGCACTTTCTGGTAGATGGGAACTATCGGAAAGCTTTTTCTGACTGCCTGGATTGTAGGAACATATTTGATCAGGGAAAGGAAGTCTCTTATAATATACTCATGCACCCTATAGGGAAGAGGGAATGCCTTCAAGGACTAGAAGAAAAGCCACCCTCAAGGCATGGGTCAGATAAACAGGGCTTCAGCCCAGTCTAAAAAAAACAAATTAAAAAATAAATCTCAGACAGGCTCCTCTCTAGGTTACCCGAAGATAAACTGAAGGATGGGGGAGGCACATTCAAACTTGCAAGATTCTGTGACTAAAGCTGGTACAATAATAGTAGTTTTTACCTATGTGGAATTAGTTTCTTAAGCTGATCTACTTTGTATGACTGACACCCCTAACTGTTAAAAAAATTAATTAAATTAATTTAAATTAATTAAAAAATTAATTAAAAAATAAAATTAAAAATTAAAAAAAATTAAGATAGTGACCACCTATTGGCATTGGGGCAGGGGAGCAAGACAGCAGTATGAAGACTGACCAGTAAATATGTGATATGTTGCTTTTTGGACCAGCTGAAGCTTCCAGGTGTTGTTCAAGGACATTCCAATGTAAAGTGAATTTCAGTCATCCAAACAAGAGATAAGAAGAGCATGAATGCATCTTGTTTCAGATAATACTGCCATTGGAACACCAGCCAAAACTAAACAAGGTCCTTGTATGCCCTAACCTTCACTTGCTCCTTCAGAATCAAGCATGTGACTTTTAGAAAGCTTCCATTGTTTATTTCCTTTTTACAGATAGGAAAGTGGAAAGTGGGCAGTTGACCCTTTTGAAAAAAAGAGAGGACTTGGCCCTCACTCACTCTGCTTCATGTAAAAAGTTGCAATTTGTGTGGGTGTAGGTGTGTGGGTGTACGTACAGTATGCCTCATTTTTCTCAGTTCCAAGAGTCAGCTAAAATATCTGTAGGTAACCAATCCTAAGCAATTAATCTCTTCAGGCTGTTTTATATCTATGGGTTGAGGCAATTGGTGAGCCACCAACCAAATCCATTCGCCAAGGGTATATTGTAGCTAGGCAGATAATTGACAACTCTTTTGTTACCCAGTTTCAGAGAAGGAATCAAAGAAGGAATCACATGCCAGTTTCATCAAGTAATTGACTGTTTGTCAAACCAATCAATACATTGGCAACTGGTTTTTAAGTTTGTTTTCCCATGCCATTAAAGAGTCATTTAATTATTTGGGACACAGCCTGTACTGAATCTCATATGGTAGCTAAAACCATTCATTGCAGTTTGATCTTCATGCTGTTTAAGTATAATATTAATTCTCGGCATTCCTGTTTTTATCAGTCATAAAACTCAAGTAAAAGCATGACAGTTTGACCAGTTGTCATCCCCAGTGATTTGCTTGCTTGACTATCAGACATTACTATTGTGCTTCAAACACTTAAAGGGGTGGAATGGCACCAGTCACCACAAATAAATCAGTCTAGAGATACAGAAGAGCAGTTTGATAAGATGACAGTCTTTTGGAATAAAATTCAACATTTTTGTATATTCGGCTGAGTACTATTGTAGGATAGTGATAAAAGTGTCTTGCATTTCATTGTATCCAGTAAATCAACTTTACAGTTCTGCATAAATATGATGAGGGAAATGGTGCCCCTGAATCTGTAAACTGCCATTTGTGTGTCTCTTTGAATTTATAAATATTTTAATGTTGACGTTCTTTTGTAACAGTTGCTATTGATGAGGGATGCAGTTTGCGACAATGAACTTTCCATGCTGTCACAATGTACTTGAAAGTAATGATTTTCAGCTTGAAAACCATATAAAAATGATCCACCAAAAAGCTCTTAGACTTCAAGGAAAAGAAATAACCTTTAACTTGTTATTTAGACCAGTCTTTTTCAAATGCTCTGTGAGTGTGTACCATTAAGTAAGTCTGGGGACCATCCAACTGAACTAGCAACTTCTGTGTTTTTGTCTTTAATACCAAGAGAGGCCATGTTTTTAAAAGAACAAGTAGTCATAGTTAGATATGCTTCCCATTCTCTGTGCTTTAAAATGTTACCCAAAATTAAATTTTAAAACTTTGATTTATTTGCCATTTGAGATGGGAGTTGAATCTGGGAGCCTATGAGGGGTGTCCCATCATTAAACTGTAGCCGACAGAGCCATTGCCACCTTCTCGCCTTGCTTTCCCACATGCACTACAACTAATTGTCAGGATGAGGAGGCATGGCTGTGATTTTCCCTGGCGTATGTTTGGCAGGGAGGCAGTGGCAGATAACTTTGGTGAATCTACACCATGGGTATCAAACTCAATCACATCACATGACGTATCATGATGTTTTTTGCCTTTATGGAGCTGGGGTGGGCATTGCCTGTGTGTAAAAAGGCTTGATTTAAATCAACTCGATTTAAATCATAATTTTTAAAGAGCAACTGTCATCTCTGTCCCGCAGCAGCTGCTCCTCTGACCTGCTGTTGACTCACCGATAATCCCAATATTGCCTCATGCTACATCATTTCATGCTGAATAAACTAAATTATGAATGTATCTTAAATAGAAAACTATCTTTAGATAGATTTTTAACAGTGACAGCCCTTCAAATATTAGAAGATTTCGTCTTTCATTGGGCCAAACATACCAAGTTCCCTTAGCCATTCATCCAGTGGTGAAGTTCAATTTTTTTTTACTACCAGTTCTATGGGCGTGGCTTGGTGGGCGTGGCAGGGGAAAGATACTGCAAAATTCCCATTCCCTCCCTATTATGATCTGAGATAGACAGATGAGGACAGAGGCCAGGCTGCAAGAACTAACCTTTATTAACTTCAATACACAACAGAGAACTCAATTCCCGAGCTTGCCAGAGAGTTCTGACAAGACCGAGCTCGCACTGACAGCTAAAGGAACCCGGCTGTCAGGGAGGAACCAATAGGCGCGCTTCCCACTTCCCGCTTTTCTTGTTGCCTGCGCCGCAGCCAATCAGAACATTTTCTCTATCCTGGCTGCGGCAGACAGGTCGTAAGGGCGAGGACTTAACACCCCTCAACCCCCGGACCGCGCAAGCATAGTCGGCTAAATACGCAGGGCGTCGTCGACTCCGCCCCGAGCGCCTCAGTCCTGAGGTCGGGGCGTTCGAGGGAGGAGCTGGAGGCAGGCTCTGAAGAACTACCGGAGGAGGCATGGATGGAGGAGGAGCTGGACTCTCGGGAACCGGAACCGATGGATTATCAGGTATGTCAGTCAGCCGAGAACGCCCGTGTTGCGCGTGATGGGCAGTTGGCAGGAGTTTTGGGAAGTCGCATGGGTTTGGTGTAAGCGAAGCCTGTGCCGTTGGCAGCTCGATTTGTGGAATTTCATCGGTCTGCGCAGGCAGCTGATGTTGTTGCTGTTGGTTTGCGCCGCCTATTTCTCTGCGCCTTAGTTGATTGATGTCGCCCAAATCCTTCCATCGGTGAGCTGGACCCTATAAGAGTATGGTCCAGTCAATTGAATGACGAAACTGGTAGCCACTTTGTTCGCCTTCAAAGTTTTGCGCGAATATAGGGTCCCCATTAACAATGCTCGGGCCCCGCCACGGGCTCTTGAAGCTTTTCTGGCATGTAAGTGGGGTGCAAACGGTCAAGCACAGTCCTTAATCGTCGCCCCATTAGTAATTCTGCGGGGCTTACCTTGGATATCGGGCACGGGGTAGTGTGTTGGGCTAGCAGATACCTGTTTACCTTCTGCTGCCAATTTGAAGTGCCCAGGCGGCCTAAGGCTTCCTTGGCTGACCGTACGGCCCTTTCTGCATGGCCATTAGCCGGATGGAATGGGGCCGTGGGGGCATGCCGGATCCCCCGTAATGCCAGGAACTGTAGGAAAGAGGCCGATGTGAATTGGGGCCCATTATCCGTGACTAGCACATCTGGAAGTCCGAACGTTGTGAACAGTTTGTCTAGGACCCTGACTACGGCGTCCGAGGTGGTGGATTGCATTAGGAATAACTCTACCCACTTGGAGTAAGCATCCACCACCACTAAAAATGTTTGCCCCATGAACGGCCCAGCGAGATCCAAATGGATTCGCGCCCATGGCCCTCGCGGGGTCTCCCAGTCCAGGGTTGGCGCCGCCGGAGGTGTTGCTCTGGAGCCCTGGCATAGTTGGCATAGGCCAACCCAGGTCTCTATGTCATGGTCAAGCTTTGGCCACCAGACATAGCCGCAACCCAGGGCCTTCATCCTCCCAATACCTGGGTGGGCCATGTGGAGGCATTCTAATATGGGTGTTCTGAGGGCTGGGGGAACCACCACCCGGTTTCCCCAGAGTAAGCATCCTTTTTGGACAGACAATTCGCATTGTCTGCGGGCATAAGGGAGAAATTCAGGTCCTATGGGTCCTCTGGGCCAGCCCCGGCGCGTCCAATCAAGGATTCGCGATAATATGGGGTCCTTAGCGGACTCCCTGCAGATGTCCAGTGCGGTGATAGGGGAGTTTGCTTCCTCTATCAGGAGCACTGGCAGAGAAGGGGCAGGGTCTTCTAACGAAGTTGGAAGGGGACAATGGCTAAGGGCATCAGCGTGTCTAATCTCCTTGCTGGGTTTGTGTATAAGTTGATAGGAATACGCGGCAAGGAATTCCGTCCACCGCGACATGCGCGGTGACAGTATTTGAGGGGTGGGGCGGTCACTAGCCAGTAGGCCTAGTAAAGGCTTATGGTCAGTGACCAAGGAAAAGAAACGGCCATACAGGTAGTTGTGGAATCGCTTGATTCCGCCACAGTGCAAGGGCCTCCTATCCAGCTGACTATAATTTCGTTCAGCTGGAGAGAGTACGGGAGTAGAATGCTATGGGGGCCTCAGACCCATTTGGGAGCAGGTGGCTGAGGACAGCCCCCACCCCATATGGGGAGGCATCACAGGTGAGTGACAGGGGCAGGTTCTCGTCATACTGCACTAAAACGGCGGAAGGTGTGAGGAGTTGCTTGACAGCTTCAAAAGAAGCTGCTTGGTTTGAGTCCATTTCCAGGAGCACGGCGTCTGGGAGGCGATGTAGTGGCTCAGCCCCCGTCGCCTTGTGTGGGAGAAAGATAGCATAGAAGTTGAGGAGACCTAGGAAAGCTTGAAGGTCAGATTTAGTGGTGGGCGTCGGAGCATTTTGAATTGCTTCGACCTTTGAGGGAGTTGGATGGATGCTGCTATATCCACAAGGAACCCCAAGAATTCAACTTGGGGTACCCCTATCTGACATTTGTCCTTTCTAAGCCTCAATCCAGCCTCATGGAGACAGGTTAGCACAGCCCTTACTTTGGAGACTAGGTCTGGCATGTCGCTTCCCGACACCAGAACGTCATCAAAGTAGGGACAACCCAGGAGCCCATGGAGCAAGCGTTCCATAAGCCCCTGAAAATCCCAGGTGCCACGCAGACTCCGAACTGGAGTCGGTGCACTTAAACGCCCCCCGATGGGTGACGATGGTCTGCGCTAACACAGTCTCCTCATCCACCGGGAGCTGCTGATAGGCTTGTGCTAAATCCAGCTTAGCAAAAATTCGCCTGCCCAAGGGAGTGGAGTAAATGTTGCACGACCGGGACAGGGTACGGGTTAGCTTGAGGGCCTTATTAATAGTCCCTTATAGTCCGCACAGATCCGCACGGATCCGTCCGGCAAGGGGTTACAATGGGGTTTCCACTTGGAATGGTCTATGGGAACTAAAACGCCCTGGGCTATCAGTTTGTCTAATTGCTCATCCACCCTCGGGCGGAGCGCTAGGGGCACCCTCCGTGGCTTCAGCCGAATAGGCAACACCTGGGGGTCTAATTGAAGAGATACCGGAGTACCGTTATATTTACCCAGGTTGTCTCCAAAAACATCAGCGAACTCGCTGGCCAATTCCGACATTCTGTCAAGGTGAGTGGCGTGAACCCCTATGATATCTAACCCCAGGGCAGCAAACCAGTCCAATCCCAGGAGGGATGGCAGGTTGCTCCTGACCACAATCAGTGGCAGGCTGCCTTCGAATTTATGGTAGGCTACCCTGAATCTGCCCACACCCAGGGTGGGAATCATCTTGCCCTGATAATCTCGCAAGGTAACAGTGCAGGGTTGAAGACACTCTTGTTGCAGCTGCGGCAGGAGTCGCTTCAGGGTGGACCAGGCAATGAGCGAACGTGACGATCCGGTGTCTACTTCCATGTCGCACGGCGCTCCTTCAAGCCGCACCGTCAGGTGTATTTTGTTGGAAGGTGCCACGGTGGTAGCGAAACTGACGGATTCATCGTCAAAACGGGAGACAGTGAAACAGTCTCGTTGGTGTGGCAACGGCCTCCCAGGTGGGTTTCGTGACCTGGTTCACTCTTGGGCGTCGTCGTAGGCAGGCAGGGCGGCCCTGCAGACTCGTGCTAAGTGCCCCCTTTTTCCGCAGCGGAGGCACACAGCAGTCTTAAACTTACAGTCGCCTCGGGGGTGGTCTCCGCCACAACCCACGCATAGTGTTTGCGGGCGCTTGTCAGGGAGGTCCTGTCGCCGCTCCTGACGGAGATTTAGACGGCGAACATCCACATCCTCCGTAGGAGAGTCCTCTCGGCTGGTTTCCTCATGGTGGACGCCTAGCAGCCGATCAGTTGCCAGGGATCCACTCTGGAGCACAGCGGCCGATTCTTCGGCCATTTCTGCTGCCCTTGCCTCAGCTACCGCAGTGGCCAGATCTACGTCCTTCTTTGCAAGGAGGCGCCGTTGAAGGCGCAAGTCCCGGAGTCCACAGACCAACTGGTCCAACAGCATGTCATCTAGGTCCCGAAACTCGCACTGCAGCGCGGCAACTCTTAGGGACGCCATGAATGCATTAACGGTCTGTCCTTCCCTTTGGACGCAGTTTCGGAATGCGCGGCACCGGGCGATTCGGGATGGGGCGGGAGAGTAATGGTTCTTCAGCTTCTCCATTAGGGATTCCCATGTCAAGTCGAAAACTTGTTGCGGGGCAGCGAGGGCTCGAGCGGTACTGAATACTTCGCTGCCACATGAGCTTAAAAAATAGCCCCGTTTCCTCGGGCCCGATAGGTCCGCAAGGTCATTAGCGTGTAGGAAACATTCAAACCTCTGAATATATTCGTCCCATTTATCGGATGATGGGACGAATGGAGAGAAAACGGGCAGCATGTTGGCCATCTTCAGGCAGCCGGCTGTATCCCCCAAAGTTGTGAGGGAAAAAAAAATTTTTTTAGTTTTCTTCCACAGCCACGGCTCGTTCGTGCCCTCTGCCAATCGCTCAGATCTTATAACAATGGGCAGATCCCACCTTCGTCGCCAGTATTATGATCTGAGATAGACAGATGAGGACAGAGGCCAGGCTGCAAGAACTAACCTTTATTAACTTCAATACACAACAGAGAACTCAATTCCCGAGCTTGCCAGAGAGTTCTGACAAGACCGAGCTCGCACTGACAGCTAAAGGAACCCGGCTGTCAGGGAGGAACCAATAGGCGCGCTTCCCACTTCCCGCTTTTCTTGTTGCCTGCGCCGCAGCCACTCAGAACATTTTCTCTATCCTGGCTGCGGCAGACAGGTCGTAAGGGCGAGGACTTAACACTCCCCACTCCTGGGGGAAGGATATCACAGAATTTCCATTCCCACTCCATTCTGGGGCCAGCCAGAGGTGCCATTTGCCGGTTTTCCAAACTACTCAAAATTTCCGCTACTGGTTCTCCATAACCTATCAGAACCTGTTGGATTTCACCCCTGTATTCATCGCATAATTTAGTCTCAAGAAAACCCTTATCATTTTTGTTGCTCTTCACTGTACTACGGCCTCAGGATCTTTTTTGAATCAAAGTGTGATCTCACCACTGCACTATGAAGCAGTACTATTGCTTCCCATGATCTTGATGCAATCCTTCTGTTGATGCAGCCTAGAACCACATTGGCTTTTTCGGCAGCTATAAAGGCTGACTTTATAGAATATTGGTTTTATTTGTTTGGGGCAGAGCTGATATTCATTTACTTTCCCTACCAGTTCACAAATGTGAGTGTGTGCACGCGTTCCACACATGTGCTTTGCTCGCACGCATGGCTTGCATGCCTGCACACGGCTTCAAAATGTGCCTAAATAAGACAGCATAGTGCCAGGGCAGTGCTGCAATTTTCTCTACCAGTTCAGCCGAACCGGTCCAAACCTGCTGAATACCACCTCTGGTTTGGGGGTGGGGGAACGCAAGAAATGCCACTTTTGGTTTTTTTTGTCAGGCCCTCCCTGATATACATAAAAGGAAGCAACTTGCCATTTCTTTTAAAATAGACATGGGAAGTCTTCTAGCCCTCTAAATGTTGCCAAACCAGAATTCTCAACATCTCTCATCATCCTTCAGCAACATCTGGATGGCCACAAGTTCCCCACCCTTTTTAAAATAAAACATGATTAGGAGAGAGCCATGTCCTTTGGCCACCACAATCTGTGCTTTTCCTATATAGTTTTGAAAAGCAGAAGGCTTTATCCTTAGTTTTATTAATCCTCACAGTTCCTGTCTTGGTAGACTGACCCAACCATCTTTTTTGAAGGTATAAGGAATGCAGACATTGTATTTTGTGCCTGAAAGTAGATATACAAACATAATTCTATGTTTCCCTGAAGTTTCTAGATGGAAAATGGGGTCAGGGTCAGAAAGGAGGGGTCCTTGGTGCTCTCCGAGTTTTTTTATTTTCTTGCAGATGTGTCATTACTCAAACTAGGTAACATCATCAGTGGTAATACAAATATTCTCCTTTAAGGATTAGAAAGAAATGGTTATGTCTGTAATAACCAATCCAAGGTACGCTACTTGCTGTCCTGACCAGCGATAATTTTACATCTTTATATGTTTTTTGAAGCATGCTGCATAAAAATCGTGTATGCTTGGAAACATGAAGAAACAATGGATGATGAGAAACCTGTTACTGTGAAAGCTCTAGGGGAAGGAGTTGCCTTGTAATAGTAATAGTATTACAATGCTACTGTGATTAGAGTAGGTGTGAGAACTTAACTAAGTTGCTTGATATGGCCAGAGACTGTCCTGTTTTTAGCAACATCATCTTGGAAGCACGATAGAAAGGTCGTACCAATTATTTACAGTTGTTTTTAAGACCAGTTATACCTTATACTGTAATTTTAATAAGTTCATGAAACATAAATCTATAGTATTCAAACAGTAATTGATTGACAGATTCTATAAAGACACAGAAGTGGCTATGCATATTAGACAAATTAAAACATTGAGGTATCAAATAACCCTTAGGTACAAAGCAGTAAATGTACTCAAGTTAGTTTATACATATCCTTTGCCTAAAGCAATGTTTAAATCAGCAATTATACAGTAGTGTTTAAGTTGAATACAAGGTGGTTCTGTTAGATGAGAATAGGTTATAATTTGACAGTATATTTATTTCACTACTGTCTTCTCGGACTCCTTTAAATCTTAAATTCTGTAGTAAAGTCTCCTCAGTTCTACTTCATAATTACAGCTTTTAGTTCTTCGAAGATTTGGCTTTCAAAATGAATTATATTTTAAATCTCTCACCTTTGTATCTTTTCCCAACAATTTTATTTTAGGATTCTAGGGGAATAAAGTTCTTACCTTTAGCAGTTCCTTGTTTAATTACTTGACTGTCCTGTGACTAAACATATGGATTACTTTTAACACACCAGAGCAAGCAGATTTTCCTTTTTCCTTTTTTAGTGTGAGTTGGGTACATATAATGTTTTGTGGGCATAGGACCAAGTATGGCAATCACCCTCTTTACAGGTTACCTATTTATAGGTATAAAAAATCTGAAAGAAATAGTCTTACATCTTAGAGGCAAGAGGAACAAGGATACCTCATCTGTTGTGCTGTAACAACTTAAACACTTGATGAAATTATCCTGCAAATCCAAAAATGAGATAAACAAAAGAACCTTAATGTCAAACTTGTAGTATTTATATATTGGAAATATATAAATATGTATTATATACTGTAGGATGAGTCCTAAAAATTAATCACTACAGTTGTTCAACACAATGGTAGTTGACCAGGTTGACTTGAATTTTTGGGTTGTGTTTTGTGCTTTAAGTAGCAGCAGTTTGGAGTGGGCATTTCACTGAATGTTACCAAAACAAATTGTGTCTCTGCAAACTAATTGTATGCTGGAGAAAAAAATAATGAAGTAGCCGTAATGATAGAGAGAATGTGCTTTTTTAAAAATAAGAGTAGACTTACAGGCAAAATGCTACCATGAAAAGTGGTTGGAAGAGAAACTTGGGATCACAAAAGAAAGACCAGCCTTTCTGTGTATTGGAATCTGACCCTCCCTCTGTTTTTATACCCAGTTTTGTTGATGTTTTGTCACTGCGCCTTGATGTATCTGATCTCTTCCCCAATATCCCATAGGTGATATGAACAGATTTTGATGTGCATAGTTTTTACAAATGTTTTCTTTTACATTAAAAGTATGTTTCTTTTATTAGATATATTTAATAACCTATTTTCGTGATGGCGAACCTATGGCATGTGTGCCACAGCTGGCATGCAGCTCCCTCTCTGCGGGTATGTGAGTCGTCCCCAGCTTAGCTCCACTGCGCATGTGCACGCGCACATCCAGCTGGGCAGCTGATTTTTGGGATGCGCAGGGGCGGGCACATGTAGTAGATGCGCATGTCAGCTTTGGAAGCCGTACTAGGCCAGAAGCTTCCGCGCTGCCACTTTCCCATGTGTGGGAAAGTAGAAGGGAGGATATGGTAGAAGGGACCATTAGACATAATAACATTCTTCCTGCCGGTCAAGGTCAGGCCGAGCCTACATCTGGAGAAGGAGTGGCCGGAGTGATGTCTCGAGATGGGGCGGTTGGTGATTGGAGCAGGTGATTGGCAGAAGGGTTCAAGGGGGTGGTGATTTTGGAGTTTGTTTTACTGAGGAAAAACCCGGATCCCTAGATTCAGAGTTTCCCCAGTTGTGCCAGTTTACCTATGCTAGTAAAAGAACTTTGAAAGATGTTTGCTTTGGAGTCTTTTCTGCAGGAGGGTTTTTTTTTTTTTTTGGAATGCTGACAGCACGTACATGCGCAGGGGGCGGGGAAAGCCTTTTCTACCGTGGCTCCCGCCCTCTGGAACATCGTGCCCGTTGAGGTGAGATCCACCCTTATCCTGTTGGCCTTCCAGAAGGGCCTCAAAACCTGGCTTTGCTGATTGGCCTAAGGTCCCAGTAGGCATATCCCATACTGGAGGTGATTAGTGATTAAAAAAAAAAGACACCACCTCCAACTTATTGTATACTGGTCCCTATATTAACTAATTGTGTTGATTTTAATATTAAATTATATTAATATTTTACATTGTTGTCTTTGTCATATTGTAAACTGCCCAGAGTTGGTTGATAGCAAGATGGACTGCATATAAACTTAAAAACTAAAATAAAGTTATACCAGCCAGCTACCAAGATCCTGAGTATGGTTTGGGTTATATTTCGCAATCCCAAATAGATTTTGGGTTGAAAAGGAAATGATTTTACTTCATGACGGCATAATTTAGTAACATTAAACAGAAGCTGAAAAATCAAATGGAATATTTTTTGTATGGATTGTTTAAATACATTTTTAAAGTTAAATCCTTGAAACACTTGTTAGCTTATAATTATGCTATGACAGGACCACTTTTGCTTTTGTAATTTAGGCAGTACCTTTCCAGCTTAAGTTAGCATATTACCATTGGATTAGTCAACTAAAGTAAATAGGTACTGCTAGTAATCCTACTTTTACTTTGTTGTATTTCATTCAATTTTATTAAGTCTGATAGAATATGAAGATTCTGTGGCAAAATTTTAAAGAGTTTTGACTGAATTGAGGGCTAAGAGGGAAGTATCTTCCTTGTTTATTGGGCACATCTTGACCGTGTGCCCAGAATTAACTGAAATGCCATTTCTGTGATGCAGACATCCAGCTAGTACAAGCAATATGTTCCTGAAATATTGGACTCTGTACTTTTGTGGATCAGCCATAGACACAGCATGGCAAGAGAGTCAAATGGAGGCCAGAACAAATGATGAGTGAAAATTGCTCATCCGGCAAAATCTTGGCAGAGCTTGCTTCATCTCATTAATCAACGCTATCTTACCGTATCTTCCGTGGTTCCTTATCTTCTGTGGTTCCTGTAGCAGGGATGCTGTGTAGCATTCTCACATTTTTCACCTTTGGCCTTTTTAGTAAGGAAATGGTGGAAAGAAATGGTGGAAACTACAACTTATGTAGGAAAATCTTGCTGCTCTAATATACAAGGGAGAGTTGTCCCATCATAATCAAATGATTTTGGTGTGTTAGGGTGTATATTGTGTTAAAGGGTTCGGAGACGAAGCAGTCTGTGTCCATTAAAGAGCCTCTTTTTCAGCATTGAATCAGTAGACTTGTACTCAGTAAGTTCTTTCTTCAGAAGCCTTTCTACTAATAGTTTAATCTTGAGGGTCTTTTTGTTGCTGTTGAAAGTTTAGATATTCACTCCGATGTGATTGCAATATCTAATTAAATCTTTTCTGTTTTTTAGAACCTCTGTCAAGTGATCGTCTCAATCTTGTGTTGGGATAACAGAGTTTGGGGTCTAGTAAAAGGCACCACAGTGTGGGACTTTTGACTTTTGTCCTGCGTCTTTAATATATTTTTCATCTGTCTGATAGCAATTTAAGCTATTCTCCCTGGAAATCAAATCTGCAAATTTGTCCATAGACTTTTATATCCACATAATTATTTATATATCAAGATTATTACCCTTAAAAATACTCCTGGACTTAAAAATTTAAAAAGCAATTGGCAGGACAGTAATTTTCCATGTATTTCAAGTTATACTGGTCTTTGCATCTGTCTTTGGGGATATGGTCTTCATTTTGTTGTGCTATCTAGAGCATGTTGAAGAATAATTGGAAAAGCACTCTGACTGATAAAGTTACTTGCTGTTTTCATTCCAGGAAAGCCCAACAGCACTGGCAACTCTGAACGGATTCAGCTCTCAGGAATGTACAATGTTAGAAAAGGGAAAATGCATTTGCCGGTCAACAGATGGACAAGACGCCAAGTTATCCTTTGTGGGACGTGCCTAATAGTATCATCGGTGAAAGAAAGCCAGACTGGAAAAATGCACGTGCTCCCCTTAATTGGTGGAAAGGCAAGTTGACAATTTCAATGTGTGTGTGTGTATGTCTACATTTATTAAAATTAAAATGAATAATGCATCATCAAAATCACGTATTTTAAAACTAACGTAATAAGGAATTAAACCAAGGGGAAAAAAAGCAAGAGCAGTATTAAGAAATAAAACACATCACGTTTGGGAATAATTATGAGCACATTTGTAATCTTAAGAATGCTTACTCCTCTGTATTTGTAATTTTTGCTCAAAAAACAGTTGTATAGAAAAAAGATAACATGTCAAAAACCTCATTATTATTATAGCTATGTGTGTGTATCTGTAGCTTCGAGTAGGCAAAATAATTAAACCTAGACTCTGTAATAGCAAATTTAAAATCAAGAAGCAGCCTCAGGCAAGGGAACTATATAAATCTCCATCTTTGTATAATAGGATATGTCCCAATGAGATTTTCAGTTTCTCTAAAGTATCCTTTATTTGGTCAAATGATAATGCAATTATTGTTTTTAGATGGCATATTCATTTTGTATTTATTTGTAAAGGGGTTTGTTTTGCACATCAATTTTTTTTATTTTTTTGTGTGTGCACACTGCTCTTGAGGACAGTGATTGATTTTCCACTACACTTGGAGAATAAGTTGGGAACATAGATAGCATACCATTCCCCAATCAAAAAATCCTGACCTGGGCTTTTAATCAGTAGCTATTCATGGAGACATAGGCATAATCTCATGCAACCACACTGTATTTCTAGCGGGGCCAACTAATCCATATGTTTCTTGTTGTGAGACCCAAATCATTTCAATTTGATGCTTAGACATGTATAACCTCATTTAAATCACACTCTATTGGCCTAATCGGTCTGTCTGTGAGATTCTGACATAAGCTGTAGAACATAAAAAGGGTTCTGAGAGCATGGAATAATGTTGGCTTTTAAATATATCCAGTTTTATGAGCATCTAGAAGCAGAAATCTCCTATCAACCATGTGGAGTTCAATGATCAACGTTGTTGTCCTCTCATTGAAGTCACAAAGTGACCAGAGTTCCTTGGTGCTGTAAATTGTACTCACTGTACAGTAACTAAGAGTTACAAGCATGGGGAGAGAAATTGTGTTATAAGTCATTGCTTAATTAATGCTGCCCAGTGAGTCCTTGTGATGATTATACAGCCACGTTAATCAGTGCATTTGCTGTAGAAAGGATTTGCTTGAGACACAATCACAGGTTGATCAATAATTCGGTCCCTTTGCTGGCAGAATACTATTCACATTACATTCAGCAACCTGGTCATTGTGTTATTCCCTGTGGAGAACTAAATCCTAAATCCTTAAGTAGCAACGGTGTATCTATCAGGTTTGGTACCACCAACTGGAGTAAGTTTGCAAAGAAGCAGTTCTGTTCACTGTAATTTGTAATACAATTTTTGGAGAAAAGTATCCACTCTTTTGACATGCTAGATTAATCTTCCATATGTTGATACTCTCCCATATCCATGATGAAATAGAATATGGGAGGATTAAGCATTCAACATGTTTGGAAAACACCATGTTAACTGTATGCTGAATACGTACAATTTTTTTAATGCTTAATAGAGGATACAAGGACAATTTAACAGATGTAAACTTGTGCCTTTCGGAAAAGCAAATGTTTCCCAGTATTCTTTGATGAGCAAGTCCTGATACCTTTCTTGGGGGTTTCCTAGGAAAGAGAACACTGGACCAGATAAGCATGAAAAGCATAATTCATTTGAACTCTTCATTCATCCTTGAAAACATGAATATAATCTTTTTGGTTAAAAAAACCCTCAGTATATTGTTATTCTAGTGCACACCATATTTTCATAGAACATTTTTAGATTTTGGTAAACCTTATCTCTCATAAGGGATTTGATTCTTTATTAGCAAAGATTATTGGAAATTAAAATAGAGATGGGAGATGCATTTTCATGTATCTTTGAAGAAACTAGCTAATTCTTATGTTCACCTCTACATCAGGAGTATAGATCCCATACTGCTGTACTTGAACTTCAGCTTTGTACATCCACATTCATCCAAAGATAGTCTATGCCGGTGGCCCCCAACCTTCCTTTTAGCTTCAGAAGAGAAAATGTCTTCCATGGACCAGGGAGGGATGGTTTTATGTGCAGCCTAGATCCTGCGCATACGTAGATGAAGCTTTGCTCACTTGCCCGCCACTTGCATAGCCCAGTTCCCAGCAGGCCACAGACTGGTACTGGTCTGTGGCCCTGGGATTGGGGGACCCCCGGTCTATACAGTGAACAGGAAAAAAAAAAGTGTAATTTTTGTGATAATTTGTTAGTTAAAAAGGTCTGGCAGTAAAATGGATTGTTGAGAATTTTTCTAAAACTGTTTAACAATGAAATCCTATGTATCATGAATTTGAAATTATGACCCATTATACTACTTGAAGCTTAATCTCGGATATATGATCTGAAGACTTATTACCACTTTTGGTTTGGTTCAACCCAGTGAAATGAATTAATTTGAAATTTCATATTCTTTTTATTAAATGTATATATATCTTTTGTTAGGTTGACAGCCTCGCGGCTTTTTTTCTTAACTGTATTTTAGATAATATTTTAGAAGTTTAACCTCTGTCTTAAAAGTTATGTTTTTTTAAATGTATTTCTATCCATCCCTATGCAGGTAGAAGAAGTTAAAAAGCACCAACACTGTTTAGCATTTAGCTCATCTGGACCTCAAAGTCAGAGTTATTACATCTGCTTTGATACTTTCACTGAGTACTTGCGATGGCTTCGGCAAGCTTCAAAGGTAACATTTTTGTAGTTATGCAGATCGCTGGTATTTATTTGCTTATATCCTGCCTTTATCATTATTTTTAATAAACAACTCAAAGCAAGAAACTTAGCTAGCACTCCTTCCTCCTCCCATTTTTCCCACAATAACAACCCTGTGAGTTGAGTTGAGCTGAGAGAGAGGGACTGGCCCAAGGTCATTCAGCTGGCTTTCATGCGTAAGGTGAGGCTAGAACTCGTGATTTGTTTTTGAAGAAACCAGGATGATTGATAGAGTTGGCATTAAGTGAATGCTACAATTATAAAGTGAATGGCATGGTCATTCAGCGAGTGTCATGGTTATTAAGTGGATCCATGGTTTGCTGTGGGCCAATTTTGCCAGAAACTGGAAGTAAGCACCTGTTTCTGGCAGAAGCATCATAAACCATGGTCATGTAACACCAAGTGCTGGAGTCACCGGTTGCTGAGGGTCCAAAATGCAACCCCATTGCGGGGGTGGGGAGGTGTGTGCATGTGTGGTGCGCGCACAACATAGGAAGTTTGAAACTGGGTTGTAAATCCTTGTTGGGAAGAGTCTGTCATAACTTCAAACAGTTGTTAAGCAACCAGTTATAAGTTAAGGACTACCTGTGTTCAGTTGCAAGTGAAAGATCTTCAGCAATCCATCATATTCTCCATCTCTTTTGTTTCCTTTCCCCTCTTCATTGCCCAGAATATATTATAACCGTGAATTGTGGATAGACTTGAATAATGCACGGTGCAGTAGTTACGCTGTTAGGCAGGAAGCTAGGAAAGGGGAGATGCTGATTCAAATCCACCTCAGCTATGGAAGCTCACTGAGTGACTTTCAGCCAGTAGCTCTCTCTCATATCACTCTGCCTCACGAGTTAATTTTTGTGGGGGAAATTGGAGAAAGAAATGCTATGTGAATTGGTTTAAGCTCCTAAGGAGAATCACACGACAGAGATATGTAACTACATTAATTCTGGCTGTCCTTTCGCTGAGGTAGCAGTTGTTTTAATTAATTGTAATATCTTGCACTGAAAAGCCAAGCAAATAATGACATTCACAAGTATAGGGAGAAGGATTGGAAGTTGCTAGCTTTTTAAGTTCCTGATTGCACGAGATTACTTGGTACCATCCTGTGCTTTCTCTTTGTTCAGCTGGTTTGGGAAATTGCCAGTGTAAGCCCATTTCATTATGTAATCACAGCAACATCTTCTTTGCTTTGAATGCTGAGATATATGAACCTGCTAGTGTAAGCCAGTGTAGAAATAGACAAACTTTAAAGCCTTGTTTAAAAAAAAAGGGGGGGAAAAAAGAGAACAGCAACACATTTCTTGGTATTATGGAAATGCAAATGTTTGTAAGAAATGCAGCAGATGTTTAAATTGTAACTAAAAAGGCATGTTTATTTAAGAAAAAGGTGATATGGTAAATCACTTCAAGCCCATAATAAAATACTTGTTTTTGATTTGAAAGCCTTTGAGAAAAGATTGGTCTGCTGTTAATTGTTCTAAAAATTTCTGAACTAGCTTTTGAAGTGTTTTGAATGGAATCTTTTCTAAGAACTTCAGCATGCTTGAAAATTGAGTTCATGGCGAAATGAGACTGAGCTCCCATTGTCAGCGCATAACCAGGATATTATCTAAAGCTGTGTCCATCTCTTAGAAGGTTGATCTGTTAAACAGCTTTGAAAGGCCTGATAATCCAGGTAACGGCTGATGAAGGGCCCTTGTAATATCTCCTATATTACTCATCCTGTTTAGCAGAGGCCCTTCGTATACCTTAATGGTACACAACGAACTAGGAATTCTCATCAGTATTTTCTCTTCTTTCTCTGTCCAGTATGATCTCGCGTTAGATATATGCCTAAAAGTTAGCACTTTTTGTATCTTTTGAGATATTTTTGTGGTGTATGCATGTCACTAACAAAAGTATGAAAGACAACAGGAAAGCTCCCTGATAATCTATAACTTTGCCCCTTGATTTCTCTTCTTTAATGGAGATTTGTGAAATAAACTAATGCTATTTGAAAAAGTTAGACAAAATCTCAGGTATTTCTTTTTAGCCATATTCTCTCAAAGTAACTTTTTTTTAAAAAAAAATGTTTTTAAAGAATTTTTACTTGAATAAAAGAAAAATAAATATATAAAAGAAGGAAAGGAAAGAAAAAAATTGCAGGGAACAAAACCATTAAAAGGAAAAAAAATTAAGGAAGCGACTTTCATTTCAGCAGTTAGAATCAAAGTTATTATCCCTCTTCTCTCTTAAATGTAATCCCTTTGTCCAGTGGTGAAATCTAAATTTTTTTACTACCGGTTCTGTGGGTGTGGCTTGGTGGGCGTGGTGTGGCTTGGTAGGCGTGGCAGGAGAAGAATACTGCAAAATCTCCATTACCACCTCACTCCAGGGGAAGGAACCTTCAGGTAAGCCAATGTTCCTTCTCACCCCAGGGGACCAGCCAGAGGTGGTATTTGCCAGTTCTCCGAACTGCTCAAAATTTCTGCTACTGGTTCTCCAGAACCTGTCAGAACCTGCTAGATTTCACCCCTGCCTTTGTCCTCTCATTCAACACATTTTCAGTTGTCCAGCCTAAAAATAAACATTTTAGCTCTTTCCCTTTTCAGCCAAAAGGGTCCAGCAGTATTCCACAAAGTTCCTTGTTTATTTGATCTTCTATTATGGGAACTTCAGTATATCTCCATTTTATAGACATGTAATATTGTTGCTGGCTGATAGAATAGTATTTTGTTCTGTGAATTTTTTCTGTCATATGCAAATATATTTTTCCGGAGTGATTCAAAAATTCTTTCCTTCCTTATAATATAACTTTCACTCCCTTTAATAATACGTTTTTCTTTATTTCAAATTTGTAATCTATAAGGGGGGAGTAAATAAAGAAAAGAGAGAATTCCCCCTTCATGTACGTAGCACTTTTAGTCTCTTTCAGCATGCTATACTTCTATAATCACATTATCTTCTCTAAAATGTTATGTTTAGCTCCCCCCCCTTATCTTTGTTTAACAAAGCCAATCAGTATTCTTAACAAATTTAAACCCTTAACATTGGGAGTATATCACTTTCTTCATGCTGTATTCACACATAATGCTAAAGCAGAATATTTTTACATGGCTTGTTGAATAAGCCACATTATATCCATAACGGTAAATGAAAAAAAGTGGGTTCATGGATTTGCCTTTACTTTATGTTGCTTGTGCTGCCTTGCAAATTAGCAAAGTTAAAATGACACTGAATTTTCATTTCTGCAAATGCATTGAACATATGGATGATTCTTCTTTAACAGGAAAAAAAAAGAATTCACCTTCATGGTTGACAATATTAAGATATAATTTGAGGACAGTCCACTGAACGATAAAATGGTTCACAGTTGGGCATGGGTATGATGCAAAAATAATTATGCTAGATGAATAATTCATCTACTGGTAGTACTACTAGATGAATTCTAATAAAACAGAACAGGAAAGGAAAATAAATCAATTCCCTTGGAATAATTCTAATTGGAATTATGGTCTTCTAAGCTTAGGAGAATTTAAACTATTACAATTTGGTAAAAAAAAATCTTGCTGTTTACTAGACTAACGTAAATATTACCAGTAATCAAGCTTTACTTGGAGAGAAAAACCAAATCTATTTAATCTAATTGAACTTTCTTTGGTTCTTTCTAAGTAGACATTTTAATTAGTTTGATTCTGCTAGCAAATCAACTGCTTATCAAGACATAAATTGATAGTGCTAAATATCAATATCTTTGGGTCACTTAAATTTAGTCACTTATTTCATTACATCAGCAAGAACAGGTAGGGGAAACTAATATTTTTTTGTTCCCAAGGGAATAAATCCCTGTCTATTGAAGCAAAAAGAGTCTTAGGATTTTTTAAAAGATCATTTCATTATAATGCTTGCTTATGAAAAACTTGGTGGTTACTGATGTTGAGAATTTTGACTTTGCAGGATAAAGCATACATTCCTGTCAATTTATAATGCTATGTTTCATTATAATGCTGTGTTTCATTATATATGTGTCTTAAAGTGGCGAGTTTGCAATTAATATGTGCAAATTTTTTCCAATTATGCTGTGTTCAAGAGCAGCCCCATGTAGAGCTTGTTGGAGTAGTCAAGACAGGAAGTGACTAAGGCACGAGTGACTATGAGTAGGGATTGCCGGTCCAGGAAAAGGCATAACTGGCACATAACTTGCAGTTGTGCAAAGACCTTCCTGGCTGTGACCATCACCTGCTCTTTGAACAGGATTCGTAAATCCAGGAAAACCCCCAGATTACGCACAGGGTCTGTTTGAAGTAGTGCCATCCCCATCCAAGACCAAAGATGGCAATTCTCCCTGAGCCAACAAACCCCAAACCCAGAGCCACTGGCTCTTGCCAAGGTTTAGTTTCAACCCGTTGCTACCCATACAACCCCTAACAGCCCCGAGGCACTGCGAGAGAAAGGACACGGCATCATTTAACTCACCACGGGCTGAGTTAAGTATATTGTGTTCTTGTTGCTTATAAGCCACCTAGCTTCACTGAGAGCGAGTAGGCGGCCATGTAAATTTCCTAAATAAATAAATAGACTATTGGAAAGATTGGAGTTGTGTGAAATCCAATCCTTTGTTCTTGGGGAGCGTTATGAGAAAAAATATGAAAACATTCACCGTGGCTTTGGTTAGTTACTTCTTGTTCACGCCTCAAAGCCCGACAGACTACACTT
Organism: Ahaetulla prasina; assembly: GCF_028640845.1. Lineage (NCBI taxonomy): Eukaryota > Metazoa > Chordata > Lepidosauria > Squamata > Colubridae > Ahaetulla > Ahaetulla prasina. Next base: position 86,077,539 of record NC_080541.1, on the reverse strand, counting down.
AATATTGATTATTTTTTAAATCAAGCCATGTACAACCTCATGTGATGGATTGTGAAGTTTACTTGTTGAAGCTGCCATAGTTAATATGATTGGTTAGTGTCCAATAGAATATAGAATTTGGACATGATATTCAACAGGTTAATTAAATTTAGAAAGGAAATATCTCAGACAAATTGGAAGAAGGGAGTAATTATGTTATACTTTCCTTATTCTTCTCTGAAAATACTAGTATACATCAGGGGTAGTCAACCTTTTTATACCTACTGCCCACTTTTGTATCTCTGTTAGTAGTAAAATTTTCTAACCGCCCATCGGTTTACAGTAATGCGCCGTGTATTGTCGTCTGTGCGTGCCTCTCGCACATCGTGGATTGGGTTTGCGGGGCAGCACCGGCTACCAGCTCTCCTTCTCTGTTACAGCTGGGTGGTGTGGGGGGAGATGCACGAGCTATTCTGGGACGAGGCTCTTTTGTTTGTGGTCGCACTATAGCGCCATTTAGTTTCACTTACGTAATGTGAACTAAATTTATGCGCAGGCGATACAAATAGTATATTTTCAAAAATTTAAATTGTTACAGAGAATTTTATGAAAATCTAATGAAAATGTTTTTAAATAATGCTATAATTTTTTTAAAAAAAAGTCAATTAAATTAAAAAAAAAAGGAAAGTGCTTCAGTATCGGACAAAACCCCTACCGCCCACCATGAAAGCTGGAACGCCCACTAGTGGGCGGTAGGGACCAGGTTGACTACCACTGGTATACATAGAATAAAGCTCATACCATTGGAGCCGAGCTCCACAAAGGCAGAATAAGATACAGTACTCGGCAACTTGATTGTCCTCTGTTACAATACAAGACAGCATAAATTATGCAGAATTCCAAGTATTGCCACTTGAACAATTACTCACTTACTTGAAAAGGCTGAGATTAGATGGCTGTTCCCTACACACGTACCACATATTTGCATGCATAGCCCGTTGCAGGCTGCCCATTGAGAATATAAGGGGAAAAAGAACAGAATAGCAGGCATTATAGAATACTTTTATGTCAAGCTTTCAATACTGGGACTCTTCTTTGAGAGTTATTATTTTTTAAAAATCTCCTTTTCATATGCTACCAAGTACCTCAAGAGTTTCTCTTTTGTGCATGGTTTTAAGGGCAAAGTTGTATACATAACTAGAGGATTGTCTGGCCATTATGATCCTTCCTATGCCTTGGATTACCTGCAGACAAAATATCTTCTTTAAAATAAATGTTCCATAACAGACCAGCTCAGAGTTATCATGTGAGATTTCTGACCAGAGCTAGATCTAATTTCTTTGCTAGCATTTGTGTTTTGATTTTTTATCCCTACTATTATCCATACTTGCTCTCTAGAAATGTCCAAATGAGGATGCAGTTAAAGCTTTGTTTTTTTGGGGATACTAAAGTGCAGTGGTGGTGAACCTTTTACTCACCGAGTGCCGAACAGCTAATGAAGCAGCTAATGCGCAGCTCCTCCCCATGTACTGCGCATGCAACCATACCATCTGTGCATGTGCACGGCTTTTGCGTGCGCCCCTGTGCGCTGTGCGTGCAACCACACCATCTGCGCATGGCTTTCACATGGCTCCCCTGTGTGCTGAGCACGCAGTCGCACAGTCTGCACATGTGCGCAGGTTTTGTGTGGCTCCCCCTGTGTGCTGTGCGTGTAATCGCATATCTGCGCATGCACACAGTTTTCGTGCTGTCTACACATGCACACAAGTACTCATGCATGCATGCGCAAATGCACACGCATGCACAGGAGGTCTCCAAAGACCAGCTGGGTCCCCTGAATTGTGCACATGCGCACCAGAGACCCGAACACCAGCTTGGGCATGCGTGCATGCACAACTGCAGGTGAGTTGGGTGACAGCTTGCGTGCCTGGAAAGGTGGCTCTGCGTGCCACCTCGGGGACGTGTGCCATAGGTTTGCTATCATGGCTATAGTGGTTTTAAAAAGTGTAAATATTGGAAAACTGCACTCAAGAGTTCATACTAGCAAATGAGCAAGTCTGAATTAATCTCATCTTTCAGCTGTATTTTAGATGCCGCACTTGCATTGTATTATTTCTTTTCTTAACTTCTTTTTATTGAAAAATAATACAGATAATATAATTTGCCTTGTTTTCCATGCAGTTGCTTATTTGTTCTCTGAAGAAAAAAGTGTGAAATGATGAGAGAGATGTGTTCTGCCATCAGCTTCACAGGTCTTGGTTAATACTATACTGCAGCTGTTACTTTTCCCTTCCAATTCTGGCACAGATGTAGACTTTAAAATTGGGAAGCCCTCCATGAAATAATTAACATTTAGAACAGAGGTCTCCAACCTTGCCAACTTTAAGACTTGTGGACTTCAACTCCCAGAATTCCTCAGCCAGCTTTGGGAGTTGAAGTCCACAAGTCTTAAAGTTGCCAAGGTTGGAGACCCCTGATTTAGAATACTATCTGGCTACCTCTCTCTGATCTATCTATCGATACCAGCCAGATCTATCTTATCTATATTGAATTTATGTATCTATCAGTTCTATGAATGGGGAGCACATTAAACAAATGAGTGTGTGCGTTTTAAAAGATTCATAAGGCAACTGTGGCTAGGAGAGCCTTTGCACTGCTCCAACCCCAAATTAGAGAAGAATGGCACACACTGAACATTAGACAAGTTATCAAGATCTCCCTTAGCAGACAGAGGAATTCAGAGTCTCAGCCCCCTGGTGAGAGAGAATAGAATAGAATAGAATAGAATAGAATAGAATAGAATAGAATAGAATAGAATAGAATAGAATAGAATAGAATAGAATTTTTTATTGGCCAAGTGTGATTGGACACACAAGGAATTTGTCTTGGTGCATATACTCTCAGTGTACATAAAATAAAAGATACGTACATCAAGAATTCTAAGGTACAACACAATGATACTCATAGGGTACAAATAAGCAATCAGGAAACAATATCAATATAAATCGTAAGGATACAAGCAACAAAGTTACAGCCATACAGTCATAAGTGGAAGGAGATGGGTGATGGGAACAATGAGAAGATTAATAGTAGTGAAGATTTAGTAAATAGTTTGACAGTGTTGAGGGAATTATTTGTTTAGCAGAGTGATGGCGTTCGGGAAGAAACTGTTCTTGTGTCTAGTTGTTCTGGTGTGCAGTGCTCTGTAGCATTGTTTTGAGGGTAGGAGTTGAAACAGTTTATGTCCAGGATGCGAGGGGTCTGTAAATATTTTCACAGCCCTTTTTTTGATTCGTGTAGTATACAGGTCCTCAGTGGAAGGCAGGTTGGTAGGAGTTGTTTTTTCTGCAGTTCTAATTATCCTCTGAAGTCTGTGTCTGTCTTGTCGGGTTGCAGAACCAAACCAGGCAGTTATAGAGGTGCAGATGACAGACTCAATAATTCCTCTGTAGAGCTGAAACTGCCAAGCCTGACTACTAAGAGCCATAGATAAGATACAACCTTTTATCAAAAGACAGTCCAGGTGCCTTCTGTACTCATGGTCAAGAAACAAGCAGCAAGAAGACGATTGCCTTTTTAGGACAGGTGAAAAAGACCGAAAATTTAACAACAAGGGGCTGTTATATATAGCAGGTTGAATTTCTTGTTTCTGCAGCACAGCTTATCTGCAGTGTTACTAGCACTTCTCGTGTCTTCAGTTAAGCACATTTCTCTTAAGTCTTCCTGGGGAGCTGGAAGTGGTCTTGAACAAACTCTGCTATCCATTCTTGGGTGAAGCTGTGAGACCTAGTGTCTTTTCAAGGGCTTCACCTTGACCACAAAGTTTCCTCAGTCAGGGAATACCAAGTTCTGCAATAAACTTGAAAGATTCTGAGTACGTCTCTTTCAGTGAATTATAGTTCAGTCCCCTTGTAGCTACCTTTGCTGGTCTTGATGCTGCTGGTACTGCTACTGTTACGACTACATAAAATAATGTACCCCTTCCTCAAGACATTTGCAGGGCTCCTATATAGTTCTCCGTGTCCTGCTTTATCAAACACCGATAGATTAATTCGTATCTCAACTGAATCATCCTTCGACAAGAAGGTGGTAGACTAAAAAAAAGGTCTACAACAAGGTTATGGCTATCCAGGGACTCCATCCCCCCACCACCTCAAAATGGTAGCTCTGATTTGTCTTCTTCGTCTCAGAATGGTACAAATGAAAAAGTGCATTGGTTAGAATATTCATCTGGTTTAAAAGACTGCTTTTGTTTCCTGGCATTTTTTTTAACTTTGTTGTTTTCGAATTGCACTTCTTTGCTGTTCTAGTTGGGGCAGTAATCATCCAATACACACAAAGCGTTCAAATAGATTTTGTGTGTGTGTGATACAGGATTTCTTTATGCATTAGAGGCAATGCCATTATAAAATTTGAAGCACCAGTTTTGCTTTCATGCTTCACTTGAACCTAAGTTACATGTTGTTTTCCTGGCAGCGATCTTTTTTTGCCACCTTAAACATCACTTGAAAGGTGTCACAGTGTAAGTCGCAATTAAGGCCGAGCTGAGATCCTGGATGTCTATCAGATTTATGTCTCTCTAAACTGAGAATCCTATCGCCAAGTTCAAATTTAGTTTAGCTGTCTGAGGATAGATTCTGTATGTGTCTGCTCGTGTGGGATTTTACTTTTGATTTTTAAACTGGTGACATCTAAACTAAGAAACAGTGGATTAGTGATGGAGTGAATTCCTACAAACCCTAGGAACAGAGCCCCTGGAGAGAAATGATGGGATTTGCAATTCAACAATATTTGGAAGGCTTCAAATGACATACCTAGTTAAGGGCAAACTAAAATATTCTGCTCTGAAAAGTGATTCATAGCAGCTGCTTCAGACATCAAAGGAAAACTGATTTTTAAAGAATTAGGGCAGCAGCTTTCTATAAATCTATTGTACAAGATAATGGGGGAAGAAACTGAGCCATCCCGAATCCCACAGACATCCATGTTTTTATTTATTTTATTTTATTTTATTTTTTTATTGTTCTCCAAAATACAGGAAGGCATACAAGGCTGTTGAGACCATGAAGCTGAGATCATGAAGAAGTTGTCAACGTTTATCGCTGACTCTAATTTCTAACGTTATCTAGATTATGCCTTTCGATTAGAGACTTGAAGGCCATTATTGCTGGTGTTATGTGACCCTGCTTCAAAATAAGCAAACAAAAAACAGTTTTAACTGGCTCTGAGTTATTATGTATTAAGTAAAGGAATGAATTCTTGTATGCGCTCCCTGGGTGTTTGCTTGAGAAGCAATTAGTTTTTCAGCTCCTCTTTTTTTCTTTCTGTCCCGTTTAGATGGTGTGATTGATTGCATCTCATTTGAGGTTTCAGAAAGCCACGGTGATAAAAATGTCAAGTTAACAGTGTGGATTTGTTTGTTATGGAACTGAATAACTGGAAATTTGTAATCTTTTGAGGGACACTGATGGATAGAACGATGATTCCTTTCACTCTCCTAGGACATACTCACATGGTTAGGGTTAATCACATAACTAAACATTGAACTTACTCCAAATAGGATTTTGAAAAAAATAATAATTGTGTATAATATACAGGTAGTCCTCAACTTACAACAGTTCATTTAGTGACAGTTCAAAGTTACAATGGCACTGAAAAAAGTGACTTATGACAATTTTTCACATTTACAAACTTTGTAGCTGCCTCACGATCATGTGATCAAAATCCAGATGCTTGGCAATTGGTTCATACTTATGACTGCTTCTGTGCCCCAAGGTCATGTGATCCCCTTTTGTGACCTTCTGACCAACAAAGTCAATGGGGAAGCCCGATTCACTTAACAATCATGTTACTAACTTATGAACTATAGTGATTCACTGAACAAATGGGGCAAGAAAGATTATAAAATGGGGCAAAACTCACTTAATAACATAAATATTGGGCTCACTTGTGGTTGTAAGTTGAGGACTACCTGTATACCAGAATGCAGTCCTCCGTTGGATTTATATTTGTCCAAGGTTTCTAGTTTCATCAGCTTCAGTGAGAAAACAATTTCCTCCAATGTTGTGAATTTCCATTCCTTTGTCAGCCAATAGAGGTGGTCCTCGACTTGCGACCACAATTGAGCCCAATATTTCTGCTGCTAAGTGACACATTTGTTAAGTGAGTTTTGTCCCATTGTACAACCTTTCTTGCCAGAGCTGTTAAGTGAATCTCTGCAGTTGTTAAGCTTATAACACGATTGTTAAGGGAATGTGGCTTCCTCATTGATAGCAGAATGTCACAAAAGGGGATCATATGACCCCAAGACATTGCAACCGTCATAAATACGAGTCAGTTGGCAACGGTCTGAATTTTGATCACATGACCATGAGGATGCTGCAATGGTCGTAAGTGTGAAAAATGATCATAAGTCACTGTTTCAGTGCCATTGTAACTTTGAATGGTCACTAAATGAACTATTGTAAATTGAGGACTACCTGTATTGCAGGTGTGGTTTGTACAACACTGGCAGGCCTAAGATAGAGCCTTCAAGTGCTTTCCATGTTTTATAGCAAGGAAGAAGTGGCCTTTAGCTACTCTAAAACTGTTAGTACTGATCCCCAAGCAACAAGCAAAATGTAGCCGTAGTTGGAAGTTGGAAGTTTATCAGCAGCAATACTTAACGAATAAAAAGATTTCAAATATCTGGATATTACCTTCCAATCATTTTTGTCAGAGAAGAAACAGATGAAAGATGTTTCTACTTGGACCCATAAAACTGCCAGTGCAATTTTATGACCCATCAGCAGTGGCAACAATAATTGCATCCTGGTGTCCCTAAATTTATTTAGAGTCAAGATAATGAGCCTATAGCTTCAATATTTACAGCCCTATTATAAAGTTCTGAGAACCTTCACAGTAACAACCCAAGTTCATTAAGAGCTTCCTTTAGGTTCTGCAATGTGTCATCAAATTCTTCTAGATTTCAAATCATGGCTAGAGTCTGTCAAATCTTCCTTAACATTTTCTCACTTTAACATTTTGTTAAAACTGACCCTTAATGGAGCAATTTTGGGCATCCTTAATTTCATGGCAGGTAAGATCTTAGACGTTGAGGCCTCTGAATCAAATTCACAGGGAGTCCTCAGTGAGCTGTAATTGGGACCAGGAACCTTGTCACTATGCAGTGCGATTGTAAAGTAAAAGTCACATGACTGTGCCGACTTACAATAGCAATTCAGTTACGGGCAGTGTCATGTGACTGCTGATGGCTTCCCTATTGACTTGACTTCTCAGAAGCCAGCAATAAAGGTCGCAAATGATGATCACATGACTGTGGTTCCCTGTGACCATTGTAATTGTGCAAGTGGTTGCTGAACATCCAAATCATGATCATGTGATTGCAGGCACACAATCGGGCACATTGTGATGACTGCAGTTTTGAGGACCAACTATAAGTCTCCTCACTCAGCATTGTGACTTCGAGCAGTTGCTGAATGAGTGTTGCTAAGTAAGGACAACCTGTATGTCCATTGGGTTTTTAGGGGGGCTTTGTGGCTTAGCTTTGATTTGCTAATCTAATTTGCTAATCTATCTCTATCACCTGGGTCAGGCTAAGGATTAAGCTTTTAAAACTGCATTCTTTAAACAAATATTGCACTGAAGTTATATTTTTCAATTTAGTAACATTAATTACAATGCCTTGATTATTGCTATTAATAATTTAGTAGTAGTGCTAATAGTAGTAAAATCTGAGCTACAAAATACATTGTACTGCACAGAACTTGTGCGGTAAGCAACAAATGAAGCTAAATACACACAGAGTTAAGTCCAATTCAAAAGGTATTGTGAATCACCACATCTTGTCCTGAGGTTAGAAATTCTTCCTTAATTTTATGGTAATAAAGATCGTTCTTAGATTGTTGCTAAAGGCATATATCCTTGATTGTTGCCTTTGGAGAGAGAAAAAAGGACTGAGGCCTGATGTTTATGTCTAATATAAACTACATTATCAGGTTCAAGAAAGATTTTATTTAATTTTAAGCATATTTCTCTGAGTGTTTACATGTGCTCACATACAACTATATACATATAGCCCATTGTTTGATGGAATGATAAATACTGTAGGTAAAGGATAATAAAAAAAAACCAATGCAACCATAATGTTTTGTTAATGTTAGATAGTTTGTGAACTTATAAAACCCCATTCATTTGTTTTAGATACCTAAGAGACTTCAAGTTCTGTAAATTATCCTCACACTCACCCCGCCATTTTCACATGCAGCTGAAAAATTTATTTACCCCAAGGGGTGGGGGGATAGACGTATGGACGTACAGACAGGCGGACAGAAAGACAAAAAATTATGAATATTGTGTCCTCCAAGCCATATTGGATTACCTTTCCAGGGTTTTTTTCTCCTTTGTTGGTTCTAGTGTGAACACAACTTAGCTTACGTTATCATGCTGCAGCTAGAACATACTTGCCGTAATTATATGCCACTAAATCATTTTCAACTCCTAGCAACCATTTTGAGAAGTTTTGAGCATTTACAAAATTCCCCCCAGCCATTTGAATAGCTTTCAATGATTATTGTGTGTCCTCTGTAATAAATTGTTACTTATATTCAGCTTTTAGTTAAGTGATAGAGGATTGAACCAAGTAAGAAAGTTGGAGACCATAATAAATCAGATTAATTATGTTCCCTTGGTGCACCCATGAAAGCGTCTGTTACACTTATTACTGGTATTTGCTGTAGAGAAACATTCAGTCTCCAGGCAATGATGCTGAATCTTCTCTCTTTTTTTAAGTTTACCTTTTATTACCCTCTCATTAGCTGAATTGGAAATAAACTAATGAAACTCCTAGTATGATAGTTAATCATCTTCTCCATATTTTAATGTATTTCATGTGCTTCGGGAAATCATACCTAAGCTGTCTTTTGTAGGGTTTGTTTTGCTCTTTCACTGCTCTCTAACCCTCTTTGTTTTTGGAATTGCTTTGGGCAGCATATAAATGTAGTAATAATAATAATAATAATAATAATAATAATAATAATAATAATAATAATAATAATAATAATAATAATAATAATAATAATAATAATAGAGTCAAAGAGAAAGAACTGGGAAAAAACCATGAAATATCACGACCTGGCCATTGAAACTACACAATTATGGATGAAACATGTAACAGTGATAGCCATTGTCATTGGGGCATTTGGTACGATGTTGAAGAATTTTATAAGATACATCAACAAATTGCAGCTTTCTGCAATAACACCAGCACAACTGCAAAAAACTGTGCTACTTGGAACATTGTACATCTTAAGAAGGTACTTGGTTGATACCTAGGGCGCTGGCAGCAACCCGTATCAACCATTAGCACCAGTCAATAGTATTCGTGATGCATTTTTGAATATCCAGTTGATTGAGTTTCATGTTTAATGAATAAAGTATATAATCATCATCATCATCATGTAAATCAATCAGTCAGTCAAATCAAATCAAATCAAATCAAATCTTCCTCCATCCCTTTAGATTTTATTAGTAGTTAGAGGAGAGAACTCAGGCAAATAGTTCAGGTAGTTCTCGACTTAAACTCATTTATTTAGTGAGCGTTCAAAGTTACAACACACTGAAAAAAATGATTTACAATAGTTTTTCACACATTGCAGCATCCCCATGATCATGTGATCAAAATTCAGATGCTTGGCAACTGGCATGTATTTATGACGGTTGCGATACTCCGGGGTCATGTGATCATCTTTTGTGACTTTCTGACAAGCAACCTCAATGCCAAAGCCAGATTCATTTAACAACCATGTTTTCTAACTGAATACCTGCATTGGTTCACTTAACAGCTCTGTCAAAAAAAAGTCATAAAGTGTGGCAAAACTCACTTAACAAATGTCTTGCTTAGCAATGGAAATTTTGGGCTCAATTGTGGTCGTAAGTTGAGGACTACCTGTATTGGAAACAATCCCAGTCCTATACTTTTCTCATTCCTTAGAGAAATCCAATGGTAGTTGAAGAACTCTTTAAACTCAATGGATTGGATTCTGTTTGTGAGCCTCTAACTACAGAGGATGTGTCTATATTTTCTCTGCTTTTTTTTCTTTGATCAAAGAAAGATCAGAAGAGATAGCATATGGAACTTTAACAAAGGACAATTTGTATTTCTTTGCAGTTTCATCCATAAAGCTGCTCTCTTGGATGAGAAAAAAACTTGTGGTTTCACTTGCTTATATACAGTGATCTAAATACATAATGCTTTACAAAAACTCATGTGTTTTTCTAATAAAAAATACACACAAACAAGAAAGAGGGAAGAAGGATGCAGAGATAAACCAAGCGGTATACAGTAGTGGCCAAAATTGTGAAAACCTTTTGGGAAAAGTGTATTTTTGATTAAATTATCTTTCCATTGATATATAATTTAATATATAATACTACTAATATAATATGTAATACTACTCCCCCCCCCCAAAAAATAGTGTTATTAGCTAGTTTTAGAAAATACACTTTTCCCAAAAGGTTTCCACAATTTTGGCCACTACTGTATAAGATTGTTTCATTCATGTGTGTTTTGTTTAACTATGGTATAGGAACTAGGGTAATGCCCTAAAGCAGGGGTGTCAAACTCAATTTTATTGAGGGCCGCATCAGGGTTGTGTTTGACCTCGAGGGGATGTCAGCGGGGGGGCATGGCCAGTTCAATGTCACTCCTGTCAGGGGCATCTTTGGTGGCCTGAGTGCTCTGCCAGCGAAAATAGGCTCCTAGGCTCAGTTTTCGGCTGCCATGGCCTCCTGCAACCCTCTGCCAGTGAAAAAGGAGTTTGTGAGGGTCGCTTTCACTGGCAGAGGGTTGCAGGAGGCTGTGGCAGCTGAAAACTGAGCCTGGGAGCCCATTTTCCCTAGCAGAAGCACTGCAGGCAGGTCCTTTGCTGTTTCCAGGACGGCCCCACAGTCCAGATCTAAGGAGCCCATGGGCCAGATCCGGCCCCCGGGCCTTGAGTTTGACACCCCTGCCCTAAAGTGTTCCTGAGCTTGAAAGAGGAACTTAAAGGAAATAAAGGAGGCTTGTTGCATTCAGAAGTACATTTCCAAGCATAAACAACAGGAGAAAATAGGTGAAGTTCTAGGGAGTAGGATATCTTTGAGTAGATGAAGTGTATTGAGCAGAATAGAGACAACTACAGAAAAAGAAATGTTTCTACAGAGACATCCGCAGGCTACAAAGAATTACCCCCTTTTACATGTGTGATGTCACAACAGATATGCAAAAGGGATGGAGCTTACAGTGCAACAACACTACTTCCATCATTTTAATTTCCTATGGCTTTCCACATGCAGACTCTCTAGCTGATAAACATGTGCAGGCCATTCAGAAGGACACAGGTATAGAGAAACTTAAAAGTTACTGTGAAATAAATATGAGACTTTTTTTGAAAGATTAATATTTAAGGAGATACTCTCCTCCCTCGTTGTTTTCTGAAAATAGCCTTGGACACACTTAGCTTTTATAGCTGAACTAATCTGATAAGCAGGAAAGTATCCTTACTTAGCCAATAAGCACTTTTAACTTTTTTTTAAAAAAATGATTTGTTTTTAGATTGCATCCCAGCGAATAAGCTCAGTGGATCTCTCATGCTGCAGCCTGGAAGATATGCCTGCCAATCTTTTTTATAGCCAGGACCTCACTCATCTCAATTTGAAGCAAAATTTCCTAAGGCTGAACCCTAGCTCATCAATGGTCAGAGGGCTTGATGACCTACAAAGGTAAAACAGCTTGTTAATCTATTTCGTTTTCCCTTGGGGGGCAGGGGAGGATTGCAGTTGCTTTAAACTCTCTTAAACCATACCTTAAAAGTTTCTAGCTATGTATTAAGTCTCTGTCTTTCACCTGAACCTCAAGTGTGTGTGCCCAGAGTGATTTTCAAGAGCCCAACCCATTTTACATAACTTGATGGTATCGTGGGAACTGACTGTTGCAGCAATATTTTACAATGGGTGAATTTGTGGGAAGGACACGTTAAAAATGGGTAGAGGCTAAAGAGAAAACCACAATGATCCATTGACTAAATTTAACCGAATTACACTTGCAAAACAAAATGACAAATGGCCCACAGATTTTGCCACTCTGCTTGTCTGCATATGCTTTATTTGTATGGTGTTGATTACTTGCAAAAGATAGAGAATCAACTCTTTTTCCATGTGAAATATTTACTTTCTTTTAGGGTCTCTGTTAAAGACTTTTAGCTATTCAAATGGTTGCTTACAAGGGTGAATGCTAGTTGGGATCTTGGTTAAAGTAGTATACCTCTACTTTACACAGTCCTTCTTTACTGTATCCAAACAGCTGCCTCTAAAACTATTTGCATTTTTTGTGATGTAATTTGAAAAGAGTTTACTATCGGAGAGAACGTTAGGTAAAAGTAAAGGTTCCCTCGCATATATGTGTTAGTTGTTCCCGACTCTAGGGGGCAGTGCTCATCTCTGTTTCAAAGTCGAAGAGCCAACGCTGTCTGAAGACATCTCCATGGTCATGTGGCCAGCATAACTAAACGCCAAAGGTGCACGGAACGCTGCTACCTTCCCACCAGAAGTGTTTTTCTACTTGCATTTTTTACATGCTTTCGAACTGCTAGGTTGGCAGAAGCTGGGACAAGTAACAGGGGCTCACCCTGTTACGTGGCACTAGGGATTTGAACCGCTGAACTGCCGACCTTTCGATCAACAGGCTCAGCATCTTAGCCACTGAGCCACCGTGTCCCTTTTGAAAAGAACGTTAGTTGGATTTAATTATCTTTCTGTTAACTTCAAGTGGATTTGCCAGGAAAGTACACTTCAGACTAGAAGGGAGGATTAAGGCTTCTTCCTGTCCCAGGGAGGAAAAAACTTCGTTTTAGTTCCATGTACTGATTTTGGTTGACCGCACTTCAACTTTGTTACTGAATAATTCATTATAGCCACAGGACTCTCTGGTGGCAAGAACATACATAAAATGTAGGAATAAGATATAATAGTTAATAAACATAGTAAAGCAGTTAGTGGTTTGTGCCTTGTCATTTAAATTGCCTCTGAGTTTGTTTCCAACTTGAGTAGGGTGAGATTGTTACAACCAGGTTTCAGTGACCAGGATGGTTGTTTATAAATATGCCAGCTACCATTCTTAGTTGGACACAACAGGAAAAGGAATACAGGTGGCCCTTAACTTACAAGCGGTTGGTTAATGACCCTTCGAAGTTACGGCAGACTCAAGAAAAGTTACAACCTGTTCTCAGAATTATGACTGACACATCACCTGTGCGGTCACTTGATTGCATTTTGACCTGGCAACCAGCTCACATTTACAACTGATTGCAGAGAAGACAACGTTGTCTTCTAATGTGGGGCAGTATGAAATTATAAAATATTGGTAACCAGTGCACAGGAGTGGGATGCAATGTGCCAGAGATGATACATATTGTCTGGCAGAATTGGAGATCGGTCTTTTGGGTGTGGGCACTGTTAATCCACACACTGGCACAGTAGTCAGTTGTAGAATAAACCAAAGCCAAGACTTGTTTGTAGGGTGTTAGTATCAGCACATCTAGTTTTAGCCAGTCGGTTCAGTAAAGTTTTGCAACTTTTCAATTTTACAGCTGTTTTTTCCAGATGCTGTCAGACGTTTAGTGATCTGTCCAATGTTACCCCCAGGTACTTCGGACAGTTATTACATTGTAAAATACTGTTTTCTAACGTCACTAAAGGCTGTTAATTTGTGTAACTATTGCTGACTTGGAATATGGCTACTTCAGGTTTTTGTTAGGCTCGGTTGGAGGCACCATTTTTGTATAAGGAATTAAATATTACAATTGAAGAAGAGCATTTTGATTTGACTTACTAATAGAGAATGGAGCAAAATAATTTAACATCGGACATATTGAAGGATATTTGTGAATAACGAACCCAGAAGTTAATTTTAAAAAATGTGTCGTGTTTGCCATTATAGACACTGTGTTTGGAAGATGATATGGAAGAGGAGCAAGCTTTTCTGGATAGGTCTGAAATTGATTTGAAAATGACAGATTGTGGGAATGATGTGGAAGGAGATGTTAGATAGACTGGATATACAAATTAAACCGGCTGATGTCTTAACCAATCAAAAGAGCAAACGGGGATAATTTTCTTATATGGAATTTACAAAAGAGTCCTGTTAAAATTTTTGAAAAATTTCAGAAAAAGAAACAAAGGAAAAATGGAAAGAAATCGAATTGTAGGATGCTATTGGATAGGATTAAGAATTTAAGATCATTAAAAGTAAAAAGAAGAAATATTGGGGTTTTTTTAAAATCAAAATTAAAATAGATACATTATCTCTGGTAACCTTTAATAGACTTTTGCTGTCAGGACTGAATTTTACAGATTTGTTTATAGGTAAGAGATGAGATATGGGGAGAAGAAAAGATTTTTGTTATATTTTAAGAGAAGTGATAAATATTGTCTATATAGATAGTCCTCGATTTATGACCACAACTGAGCCCAAAATTTTTGTTGCTAAGTGACACATTTGTTAAGTGAATTTTATCCCATTTTACAACCTTTCTTACCACAGTTGTTAAGGGAATCGCTGCAGTTGTTAACTTAGTAATATGGTTGTTAAGTGAATTTGGCTTTCGCATTGATTTTACTTGCCAGAAAGCCGTAAAAGGTGATCACATGACCCCCTGGACACTGCAACAGTCATAAATGTGAGTCAGTTGCCAAATGTTTGAATTTTGATCACATGATTATGGGGATGCTGCAAAGGTCGTAAATATGAAAACTGGTAGTAAGTCACCTTTTTCAGTCACTTCCCGCCTGGACTATTGCAATGCTCTCTACATGGGGCTCCCCTTGAAGAGCACCGGGAGGCTCCAGCTAGTCCAGAATGCGGCCGCACGGGTGATAGAGGGGGCACCACGTTGCTCCCGTATAACACCCATCCTGCACTGGCTGCCGATAGCTTTCCGGGTGCAATTCAAGGTGCTGGTTATCACCTTTAAAGCGCTCCATGGCTTAGGACCGGGGTATTTGCGAGACCGCCTTCTGCCACCGATTGCCTCCCAACGACCTGTGCGCTCCCACAGAGCGGGCCTCCTCAGGGTGCCCAAACAATGTAGGTTGGCGGCCCCCAGGGGGAGGGCCTTCTCTGTGACGGCACCAGCCCTATGGAACGAGTTACCTCCGGGGTTACGCTAACTCCCCGACCTCCGGGCCTTCAAGCGTGAACTAAAGACTTTATTATTTCACCGAGCGGGACTAGCCTAAGAATGTATTTTAGCGAAATTTTAATGGGTTTTTAATCGGTCTTCGACCGTTTTAGTGATTTGGCCACTAAATATTTGTTTTTAAATTGTTTTTTAAATAGTGTTTATTTATTATATTTATATCATAGTGTTATGTGTATTTTAATATTGGCTGTACACCGCCCTGAGTCCTTCGGGAGATGGTGCGGTATAAAAATGTAATTATAAATAAATAAATTATAAATTGTAATTTTGAACAGTCACTAAATGAACTGTTGTAAGTCGAGAATTACCTATATTTGTTATGAAGGGGGAAGTCATTTTTGTATCTTTTTCTTTCTTTTTTTCACTGTCTATTTTTTCTTTCTGTTTCTATTTATTTATATTGATTCTTTTTTTTTTAGTTGTAATATTCAAAAATTATTATGTAACAAAGTGGTTAATTCTTCTTTGGACAGAGTCTGGATTAAATGTATTTCCATCTCTTGCATTCTGTGACTATATCGAGCGTTAAAAGATATCAACCACAAAGCTATCCTTTGTGCGTGTGAATGCATGCATGTTCCCCATGCTCATAGTAATGTGTATGCTTTTTAGAAGGAACAATGACTGCAGCTTTCTAATGAAAAAGCTTCATGTCCAAAATGTTTTAACTGCTACAGCTTTCCTGATTTTACTGTGGCCAGTTTGGACTAAAAAAACTGAAAATTGTGCTACATTAAAACACTTCTTTTGAATTGCTACAACACAGTAGAAAGGTGTGCTTTGAAAGAGGTAGGGAGCTTTTGTACTCTGTGCACATAAAAGGACAACTTATTCTTCTCCGTTTAGGGAACACACTTACTAGTGCACAATAAAGGACAGCGCAGCTGATTGGCAGCTTGGCTTTAGACCTAAACTCAGTATAGCAGCTTGGCTGGATATAGCCACAAATTGTTGTTCTGTAAATGTCCTGCTCTTAGAGGTTGCGTATGTCTGCTCAAGGGAATCTTTTTGCAGCTGAATAATAAAATAATCCTTGTTGTGCTGTTTCATTTTACTTACATAAATACAATGCCTCCTGTATCCAACCACTCTTCTTTCTTATTGTAAGACTGTTCTTGTCATGAGTACAAAGGTTCTGTTGTCTAGAGAAAAAAACACTTGCACTTTGGATGGACTCCTGCTTTCATCTCTCATCTGTGGTGATTTGTCTGCTTCAAAAAGAAAGCAATTAGGCTTTTGTTGTTGCAGTATATTATATTCCTTGAGCGTTATCTTTTAGTAACCCTAAACCTGCTGCGATAAGGAAAATAACATGTTAAAGTGAAGCATTGCAATCAACACTATCCTGAGGAGTTTAAACTGTCTTTCTTGAAATTTCAATGTAAAAGAGTGTGGCTTTCTGATAAAAATGTGTGGACTCACGCACACAAAAATACATACACAAAACACTTGGGGCAAAACTTCTAATTTATATAGATCTTAATCTGCATGGGATGGACTGAATATTTTGGTCAAATTATTGGATATCACGGTTGCCTTTAATTCATTGAAAGGAACACAGCAAGGGCCTTATAATCCAAAATTTTCTTCTCCCACATTGGCTAACTAGATTTAAAGGGGAAACTTGTAAGCATGGTACAATAATACCCTCTCACTTGTATTCCCAGTAAATATTATACATTAGAGATTCTAATAAGATATGACAGATTTCCCAGTGACCTCCATTGCAATCCATTTTATTGCTATTAACATTGGATGTTATTATTTTATACTGGGAATATTTCAGAACTCTTATAAAAAATATTATCATTTGTCTATCCTAGATCTTCTGCATCTCAATGTCATTTAATGACCTTTAAGCTCTTTATTACGTGAAGGGTGGAAAACAAATCTCGATGTTTAACTTTTCAACATTCTAGTTCCTATTTTGATGACACCGGTTACTGTTTTCAGTCAATTCAGTAAATCTCACATCTCTCACTAGGTGCAGGCCACCATGTAGGATTATCTTTAGTTGTTTCTTTTCTGGTTGTTCTCATGACAGCTGCTTAAAAATAGTCTTTTAAGATGTCAAAAAAAATCCACATCTTACCCACGACTCAAATATCTCTTTATACAATGTACTGCAGTCTTCTCCAATCTAGTATCATGTTGAAACAAGATATATTGCCCCAAATGGTTGGGAATTCTAGTATTTCTAGTCCCAACAAATGTGGATGGCACTAGAATAGGATAAACCAGTCTTTGCAAAGTTTATTCAAAGTGTTCATGTTACTCCACTATCCATATCAAATTCATTCTCCAATTTAGTAACTTCCTAAACAATATAATCAAGGATGACACACAAATTAATTCCATATTTTTTAAAGGGGCCGCCATGGCTCAATGATTAAAGACACTGGGCTTTTCAACCGGAAAGCTGCAGCTCAAGTTCGAGCACCATGCAACTGAGTGAGCTCCCGTTTCTGTCCCAGCTCCTACCCATCTAGCAGTTTGAAAACGTGCAAATGTGAGTAGATTAATAGGTACCATGTCAGTAGAAGGTAACAGTTTTCCGTGCATGTTTGGCATTCAGCCATGCTGGCCACATGTCCATGTAAAATGTCTTTGAAC
Organism: Ahaetulla prasina; assembly: GCF_028640845.1. Taxonomy (NCBI): domain Eukaryota; kingdom Metazoa; phylum Chordata; class Lepidosauria; order Squamata; family Colubridae; genus Ahaetulla; species Ahaetulla prasina. Next base: position 86,059,711 of record NC_080541.1, on the reverse strand, counting down.
AATGCTGATTCCCTTGGCCAAGAGATAAGCAACGTACCCTACATGGCTGTCAGGGAATAATTCTCAGGTTATTTTGATGCTATATCCTGATTGATATTCTTTCTTTACACTTTGCACCCAGGAAGGCTATATCTTCCAAATTTTGCGAGCCTAGGAAATGCTTGAGTATATAGAATTTTATAAAGGTATAAATTTTTATTAAATTTCTTATAAAATGTGTAATAGTTTATGGAATATTGCTGAGGTTGAGTTATATAATATAGGATATTGTCATGGGGAACCTGAAAAGCTGTTTTATTCAGCTTATACTGCATTTTAGTTTTCTGAGACTGAGTACCTACACTTTTTAGTGTGTGCCTTGGTTATTTACCCCAGGTCTTTTCTTACACATTTCCCTTTTTCCCTCTCAGCATTTTAGAAAGCTCTGTACGTATTTATGCTAGACTCTTCAGATAACTCTCATATTGCCACCGATAGCCTCCCAACGACCTGTGCGCTCCTACAGACTGGGCCTTCTCAGGGTGCCGTCGACCAAACAATGTCAGTTGGCGGCCCCCAGGGGAGAGCCTTCTCTGTGGCAGCACCGGCCCTTTGGAATGAGTTGCCTCCGGGGTTACGCCAACTCCCCGACCTCCGGACCTTCAAACGGGAACGGAAGACTTTATTATTTCATCGAGCGGGACTAGCCTAAGTGTATTTTAACTGTAAATTTTAAGGGGTTTTATGTCGGTCTATGACCGTTTTAGTCGATTGGCCTACTAAATATTTGTTTTTAAATTCTTTTTAAATTTGCTATTTATTCTTTGTATTTTAATATGGCTGTAAACCGCCCTGAGTCCTTCGGGAGAAGGGCGGTATAGAAATTAAATTATAAATAAAAATAAATAAATAAAAATTTTCCTCTACTAGGAATTGCTCCCAACTGCCCAATCATTGTATTGATTCACAGGATTTACCATACTTCCTGAACCTTTTTTTCCCTTCAGCTTCCCCAGCTACTGAATGTAACTTAACTTTTGTCTTAGTTCATCAAATTTCTGCTATTCTGAAATCTGTTTAGAAAGATGGTAAATGCAGGAAGGTGCTCAAGAATATTGTTGATTTTTAGAATGCTAGATTTTTTTTTCTGGATAAACATAAAGGGTATAGAAATCTCCCTAATTCCATTCCTTTGAAATCAGACAATGCTTAAGTGAAGTACATTGAAATTTTGATTTAATAGTTTGGATATATATCTGATAGAGAGCCAGTTTGGAGTAGTGGCTAAGGCATCATGTTAGAAACTGGGAGGCTATGAGTTCTAGTCCTACCATAGGCACAAAGCCAGCTTGGTGACCTTGGGCCAGCCAGTCACTTTCTCTCAGTCTCTCAGAAAAGCAATGGCAACCCATTTCTGAAAACCTAGCCAAGAAAACTTCAAGGACTTGTCCAGGCAGACTCTGAGAACCAGACATTAAAGAATTAAAGAAAAAATAATTGATGGATTCAAGATAGATTAAATAATGTACCATTAATATTCTTATAAGAAGGAGAAGAAGTGAAGAATGATAAAAGAAAGATGGACCTTAGGTTGAAAAATACTGGGGAAATTTCAAAATTAAATGTGAGATTGAGATTTACTGATTGTGCAGAAAATCATTTGAAATACATTTTGAAAAAAAATGCTTATCTCTTGTGATTTCTTTGTCCAGCAGAACCATTACACTGTGGTTTGAACAAAGTCAGATCTCCTTACTGAAGCCAGTCATTCAAGAAAGAAAGAAAGATTAAGCCTGCTGACATGATTTACTTCTTCAAGTAAATTATGTTTTATTTGCCCAATATTACTAGGATGAGTTTAATCTGATTTCTGGGTTGAGTCTGTGGTGCTGTTGTGCCCACAGCTTGCTAGCATGGCCTCAACAAACAAACAAAAACTGCCACATGATTCAATTTTTAATTTTGAAACCTAAAGCAACCTAGAACAGTTACCCACTTTCTTTACTGTCACATCCACTGTACATTAACAGATAAATTTAACAAAGTCAGGGAAAGAAGTTTAACGATAAATTGGCATTGCTTTGTTTATGTTGCAACTAACAACAACACAAATATGGGGTGGAGTGGGGTGGAAAGTTTCATGACCGTTTCCCCAGGTTTGGGCTGCTCCACGATGACATTAGTTTGAGTTAACATGGGTCCGTGTGGTGGAATTATGATCCATGTTTTTGTACACTTCAGGTGTTTTTTGTTGTTACAATTAAGCTTTTTTTTTTTGCTTTATTACAGTTTTTTTCTTGTTTATTAGCTGTGTCCCTATGAAAACTATTTTGAAGTTGTGATTTCCTGAGATTCCTAAATATCTTCTCCTGAGAGCTAGAAAGATTGCATTTCTCTGACCTGGCTGGCCTCCTTGAGAGGTATCTTTCTGCTCCATTTTTTTTTTCCTGTAGGATTTTCCTCAACATTAGCACTGAACTCTCTTCCTTTCATATTTGCCCTAGTTTTTTGTGACCGAAAAGGGGTCAAGTTGGGAAGGAAAGATGCTAACTTTGAGAGAGTCCTCTTAGATGGCTGATTTTTCAAAGTGCTTTCTTGGTGCTGCAGTTGTTCGCTGCATATGTGTATTAATTCCCTCATCATGTGAGATTTAATGAAGGGAAAATAACCCCTTTTGGTGAACTTTGAACCTCTATCCGTCTGAACCTGGTACAGTTGGGCCCTTTAACCATTTCATTGAGCCATTTATCTCAATGACATACCTCACGATCCCTGTTGTTAGGTAATCTGGGTAATGTAGGGTACAGAAACAGGCCTGATAACTTGTTTATCCTCTAGCTTTCTTGAGTAATCTCTTCATATCCTCCTCCCTGTTCAACTTTTACTTGAAATCGAGTCCTTCTTAGGATGCTGTCGCAAGTTTGAGGTGCGCAAATTTTTGAGAAGGATTAAAAGGATTATTTCTCCTTGGGTAGGTTTGAAGGAGAGGTTTTAAAAAACGCTATGAAATTAACTTGTAGAAAAGGAGTCACCCTGTGTAGAAAACTTCTCACTAAGAAACTGTTTTTTAATGAGTGCTACTAATTGAAAACTTAATGATGAGTTTCTCATTTTAATGAACCTTGCGGTATGTTTCTGATGAGTCAGGCAGTATGTTTTTTGCCCAAAGAATGTTTAACTCGTTTAATACTCATAACTTAGGCAATTGTTGGGGTGAGGGAATCTAGGGAATGTGTAAGTTCATAGTTATGCTCCCAATCATGGATCCTATCTTGAGGCGCTCAGGCAACCATAGAAGAACAACAGTTCCTTGAGTTTTTGTTTAAAAATCAAATATAATTTTTGTCCCATGGTTGCAGAAGAAAACTTGGGGTGGGGGGAGAGAGAATTGTACAGTATTTTTGTAACTGAATTAGGAATAGTGGTTAGAGTGGGCAGTTACACCTTAATGTGCAGTTGTTGCAGCATCCCCATGGTCATGTGATCAAAATACAGGTACTTGGCAACTAGAAGGTATCTATGACTGTTAAGAGTCTTAGGGTCATGTGATTACCATTTGTGACTTTCCCCAGGAAGCTTCCAACAAGCAAAGTCAATGGGGAAAACCAGATTCACTTAAGAACTGTGTGATTCACTTGACTGCAGCGATTTACTTAGTGACATCAGCAAAACTGGTCAGCTAAATGACCACATAATTGCATCGCTTAGCGATGGAAGTTCTGGCCCAGATTGTGATTGTAAATTGAGAACTACCTAATGCCAAATCCAATCTAAACATCTAACAGATTGCAACCATGAAAATAATAGTAATAGCAAAAGACAGCTTTACTTGGAACAGCTTACAACCTGTGACGATACCTTTAAAACCATAACGTCTGCCTATCCCAGGTCTAGGGAAATAGGGATCTAGGGATCCCAGGTCGACAGGTGGATAAAAATGCCAAATCTAGTCTAAACATCTGTTCAACCAATCATAATAATAAGTTTCCAATTTGACCAATTTTGTAACTGTGATACTACTGCTATTATGTTTATGTTTATTTTATTTTATTTATCAAACATTCTGTCCATTTTGCCTAAAGGTGACTCTAGACTCTAGCTTATAATCAGTAAAAGAAACTATATAAAACATTAAAACAATAAATAGTAACACTAAATTTAAAATTCACAAAAATGGGAAGAAAGGGAGCAAGATGTAGATGGGGAGGAGATTTTGTTTTAGTCCATTAACAATGTCCAGAATGGCATGCCCCCATTGGGTTTAGGCTAGTTGGCAGCACAAAGTCTTCAGACTCTTTTGAAAGGTCAGAAGAAGAGGGGGGTTACAGATCTCATCTCAAGGGCATGATATTTTGAGGCCTGGGAGCCATAGCAGAAAAGGCTTTTCTCCTGTCCCGTTCCCACCCCCTGCCAGAATTACTCAACCAGCAACGTCCTCAACATGTCCCTTCTGCCCGTGCATGCATTGGGTAGGCCAACCCCATTGGGGTGAGATGGTTCCTTAGATAACTTCATGAAGGGCTCTAAATGTAAGAACCAACATTTTGAATTGAACTTGGATGCAAGGTGGCAACCAGTATAGCTCGCAGAACAGTGGTGTAACATGGACCACCCTAGAGCCCCCAAGAACTGTCTGTGCAGCTACATACTGTGTCAGCTGTACAGCTGTATAGCTTCTGAATACTCTTCAAAGGTATGCCCATGTGGAGTGTGTTGCAATAGTCCCATGCGTGGGATGACCAGAGCTTGAGTGATTTTTAATCTTTATTTACTTTAAAAATTCTGCATTTGCTATCTTAAAATAGGCTATAGGCTTTATTGGGATAGTTCTGGAACTTTTAGTGCACCCTTGAGCATTGTGCATTTTGATCACTGCTGCCTTACTTGGTATAAAATTAACATCTGCACATACCTTTTTTCATTTAAGTCTACAGCTTGTATAAGTGATGAGAGATCAATAAAGAGTCAACAATGGAAATCACCCTAGCCTCTTTGGCTAGTACTGGGAGAAATAATAGTTGGCTGATATTTCAACTGTATTAAGGTATTCTAAGTTACATGTTTCCCTATGATACTATTTTTATTAATCTGTTATGCCTTTTCTGGTTTTTCCTCTCTATTCTAGATTCAGTAAGCTGAAGAGCTTAAACCTTTCCAACAATCATTTAGGAGATTTCCCTTTGGCGGTGTGCACCATTCCAACCTTAACTGAGCTCAATGTGTCCTGCAATGCACTCAGAAGTATACCAGCAGCTGTTGGAGATATGAACAAGTAGGTCTATACCATAGATGTTAAAAGCAGTTTGAATCTCAGTGGGTTGTCAAACAGTGTTTGGTTGTGGAGAAAATTATATGGCCTTTGCCTACAGAATGGTTAGTGGGTTCCTCCCATAAAGTGAATCACCCTAGAGGAAATATGAAGACTGATTGGGAGCTTAGTTGAAGAGCAGGAACATCTCATAATAAGGCTGGAGTGGAGATCCTTGATCTAGACCAGGGGTGTCAAACTGGCGGTCCATGGCCTGGGTGCATCACACACAGGCCACGTCCAGCCCAGTTCCGCAAAGGCAAAAAAGTCATGATAAGTGATGACATCACGATGTCACATGACACGATCGAGTTTGACAGCCGTGATCTAGACCTTCATTTTGAGCCTGATATTTAAAAGCAATCTGAATCATGACATAAATAATTGATTAATGACCTAAAATTTTCACAAGTGATTTTTTAAAAAAATTTCTTCCTCCTTCTTATCAAAAGCTTACAGACCTTCTTGTTGGATGGGAACTTCCTCCAGAGCCTTCCAGCTGAGTTGGAAAGGATGCATCAGCTTAGTTATTTAGGCCTTTCTTTCAATGAATTCAGTGACATTCCTGAAGTCCTGGAGAAACTGACTGCCATGGACAAACTCTGCATGTCTGGAAATTGTATGGAGACATTAAGTTTGCCAATACTAAGAAAAATGCCACACATAAAACATATAGATCTAAGGTATGTATCATCTGAGGAAAAAGATCTGTATCAATGTTAAATGACTATTTTAACAGATGGTGTCAAGCCAAGATGGATTTATCTTTTGTAAAAAAAATATATTTTCAAGATACTAGTTGTGATTAGCATATACTTTGAAGCATATGATTAAACTTTCCAGCCAGAGTATTCCTTGCCAATTAATTACCTTTTTCATTTCTTTGCTTTTTTATTCATATGGTGGAGGTTTCAGCTGATTTTTGACACAATTCATCACTTTATGGCAAGATTATTGCTTGCTGTTATTAAATGGTCTGTACTTTCAGTTGAGAAATGTATTAAGCAGAAATACTTACCAGTACTTTTCAAATTCAGTCTTACTGACTTATTCAGTTAGATATTAATTTTTTCTTTCTTTTGATGACTGATTTGTTATGATCAATTGGTTCTGTGGGAACTGATTATTAGCCAAAGCTTTAGACTTCCTTACCTTTTCTTTGACTTCCAAATAGGCTTAGAAATTCATTCTGACCTCTGACTAGGGACAATTGGAAAGATTGTTGAAAACTTTGGAAAAGATGAGAAAAGAGAAGGCTAATATAGCCCATTGTTAAAATATTATTTCATATTATTGTTAAAATGCAATTATTATGTAGCTCCTTATTAATTTTTAAATGTGTTTAGTGAAAATTTGTAGAGAGTCAGAAACTCATAACTTTACAAGCTTTTCAGGCCATGGATATGATAACAGACCAGGCAATTCTCCTTTATCTATATTTGTGTAAGACCTCATTCCTGTTATATTATTCTGATTTAATTTTGAGGGATTGGATACATATGCAGTGGCAGTTTTGAACTTGAAATAATTATATACATTGGAGCTATATTAATTTGCCCAAAATTTGTCAGTAAGATTGGATTGCATTGTTTTATTTCCACAATTTTTGCTGAAGTGCTTCAATTTATTTTTCTGTTTGCAGGAATAACCTGCTTCTTAAAGCACTATTAACTCCTTTTTACTAGTGGATATTGATTTCACAAAGAAGACGTGTGCTACATTTTAAGAAAAAAATAATGCAATATTTTTTTAATATGATACAATTATTTTCTTAGTTTTTTTATAACTTTTCTTTTTATCCCAAAGCAGTGTTTTGATTAAGCGATTTAGTCATCCATCTCATCTGTTTAGCCCTGAGAATTAAAATTTAGAGAAATTTCAGGTGACCAGTTTGATGGCTTTCTGCAGATAATTTTTATTGATGTCACAAGTTCTCTTTCCTTGTTTATTTGAGGTTCAGTATGAACTGGTTTGGTGCAAAATCTGCCCTACTCTTTCAGCAATGAGCTTTGGATCACGATATTATCACTATATACAGACAGTCATGTGAAAAAGAAAGTACACCCTCTTTGAGTTCTATGGTTTTACGTACCAGGAAATAATAAAAATCATCTGGTGTTTAACAATTCTTATAAGTAGGTAAATACAACCTCAGATTGTATAAGAAGAGGGAGTCAAGCTATTCTCCAAAGCACCTGAGGGTAGAAGAAGCAGCAATGGGTGGAAACTAATTAAGGAGAGAAGCAACTTAGAACTAAGGAGAAATTTCCTGTCAGTTAGAACAATTAATCAGTGGAACAACTTGCCTCCAGAAGTTGTGAATGCTCCAACACTGGAAGTTTTTAAGAAGATATTTGGATAACCATTTGTTTGAAGTGGTGTAGGGTTTCCTGCCTAAGCAGGGGGTTAGACTAGAAGACCTCCAAGGTCCCTTCCAACTCTGTTATTCTAAATAGATAAAAATGAAGTTGAACAACAACACATGGCTTATTACACCATGTCATCATTTATTTTACCAAAAAAAAAAAAAAGCCATGCTAAGGACCAGATGATTTTTACCATGTACTAATACATAAAATTATAGAACTCAAAAAGCGTATACTTTCTTTTTCACATGACTGTATATTCACATAATGCTTTACCAATGGTAGAAAACTTGAATACTTGAAGAGCCTCACGTTATTCATTCTCTTTACTTTCTTTGCCATTGTTTACTCCAAGGGAACTTATAATAATGTTTTAAATTCTATATATGTTGGCATTTTCTGATGAAATTCCTAAATTTGATGTGAGTCAGCATTTCTTTGTTGTGAATAGGGATAATTGAATCATCAAAACTTTGTTAATATGTCTTCATCTGCCACTAATGTTTAGCAGATATTAATTCCATACATTTTTGTATTGGGAAAAGTTAGGAAGCCATCACTTTACTGTAGTCTTTAAAATAGTTATGACCCAAAAATGATAAATACTAAAAATGCATTTGAGAGACTTGATAATTTGCCTTGGAATATTAAAGTGAGCAATGGATAATTGGGGAGGGCATCTGACTTGGATGGTATTAAAAATAATTGGGTATTGAATACAAAATAAAGCATTCTCACAAATTAGTGCAAACTTTTCAGAGAAATGCAAGTATAACTAGAAAAGTTGAACTTGGTCATTTTTGGCCAAGGATACCTGGAATTGTTAAATTAAAAGCCAAATTTTGTTTTCCAGCTTTCTAAAAAAAGGAGGCTAAATAACTGATCCCAGCTCTTTTTCCCCCTCCCCATTTCTGTCCCAGGTTAAATGTGATTAGAAGATTGATGGGAGATGAGAGTGACTTCCTACATCATGTGACCCAGCTCGATCTTCGGGATAATAAGCTAGGAGAGTTAGATGCAACCATCTTCAATAACATTGAAATACTACACTGTGAAAGAAACCAGCTGGTAACCCTCAAAATCAGTGGATACTTACTTAAAGCTCTTTATGCCACTTCAAATGGTATGTTTACTTTGAAGATAGTTCAAATAGGAATTGATATTCCCAGCCTTTTCTTCTTGCACTGGGTTTATTTGCAGTATTAAGTTGTGGATGATTCCAGTCCTTAACCATCTGGCTTTGCATAAAACATTTAGCAGCAGAATTTTGGAAGCTTCTAGAGTGGTGCTTACATGCTCTTTTAGAGTGTTGTAAAGTGGAAATGCAAGTTTTAAATCTCCCAGTGTCTCACAAATTTGTATATTCTTTGTGAGATAAAATAAAGTGATCGGTCTAGAGAGCTATATAAATTTTATACAAGTAGTCCTTAATTTATGACCACAATCGGAACTGGAATTTTGGTCACTAAGTGATGTGGTTATTAATTATATTATCATGTGACCAGATCCAATTTTACTACCATTTTCCCCATGTCATTAAGCAAATCACTGCTGACGTTAAGTGAATCACATAGTGAAGTGAATTCCACTGTCATTAGACAAATCCAGATTCCCCAATTGACTTTGCTTGTCGGAAACCAGCTGGGAAGGTCGCAAAATTTAAGCTGGTTTAAGCTGGTTGCCAAGTTCCTAAATTGAGATCATGTGATTGCAGGGATGCTACAGTGATTGTAATTTCAAGGACATGTGAGTTTTCCAGTTGTAACTTCAAGACATGTTAAAGAAATGATCGTAAATCAAGGATTACCTATTCCATTGAATAATAATACTCTAATCTACAGATTAGGTTGGGTTAGGGTTAGGGATTGAGAAGGCACATTATCAATTCTTTCTCATTAGAGTCCTTAATATTCCCCTATGTTCCATTTATATTGATACCACAGGTTCATGTAGCTAGACACTTTGTGGGATGTTTTCTCAGCTGTCCATTTCCACTTTCTTGTTCTCTTTTTCCACTTTTTGAAAGTAATTATTTCTTTCACCAGCCAGCTCAGCTTCTTTGAAATGGGTTATATAATGGTACTTGGAAAAGTTCTGGACAAACGGTGAGACTGCATAGCTCCAACTGGATAATAAGTGGGACAAGAAGTCCACAAGAGACCCTCCCTAGTTTCCCAAGGTGTAAAGGAGGAGAATAGCACTTTTACTGGCAAAAACCTGTTAATGTAGCCTGACCATAAAATCGATTTAGCACATCTGTTTTCCTATCTGGACTGTCTAGTAAGGCTGACAGGTTCAGAGGATTCCTGCATTGAATACATAGAGGGAGAAGTGCTAGTTAATACATAGAGGGAGAAGGGACAAGTAGCTAGTAAAGCAGCATCTAACTGCACAATACTTTTTCCCATGGAGTTTAGCTAGCTTTCTCATGCTAGCAGTATATTCTGATAAGGGGCCCATATCACTCAGCAGAAGCCAAGGGAGAACTTCTAGATTTCTACACTTTGAGTTGATCTAAAACAGGCTCAGATCTGAAACGGTCTCAATCTTCCTTTTATCTTCCTGTTATCAAAAGATTGATTCTCTGTCTGCTTTTTCCCATGTATCCTTCCTTGTCCTTTCACATTCATTTTGGGAACTCCACAGTTCGCCACTGTTTCATTGTTGACAGTTTAGTGCTGATATTTAAAAGGATAAGGAGCAAATCAGCAATTGATGTGGCTTATGAGTACGGTGGCCATATTTCATTGGGAAAAAATGAAGAATAAGCCTGAAAAAGGGGCAAATTTGAATGATGTTCATAAAGATAAAAAATTGTAACTTTGCTTTACAAAGGAAAATTCAAACCAAAATCAAGAAAATTTTTACAAAACCCATATTCTAATCAAAATATCTAAAATCAGTATATGTAAATTTATTTTAAAAAGATAATTCAATTTCTACATTTTTCACATGAATGTGAAAGATTCTGCATTAAGTGGTTTCGTTTATACAGTAAATGCTAATGACTAAAATAAAGGATGGAAGTGATTTTTTGAGAAATAAATGTAAAGGACAGCTGTATAAAATTCTTTATAATAAGAGGTTTATGGTCACTGTACTGATGAGTGACAGTGCTGAGAAGTTTATTCAGAACAAAGATATACACATGTCTTTTGAATAATATTTCAGACCCTTTTGGAATTTTTTTGCTGAAAGCAATCAGCAGGACATAGCTAGAAAAGTTACTAAATTTACTTTGAATTTAAAATTGGGTCAAATGAAAACAATCCCCCCCACACACAGTTTGTGTACATTATGCATACTCCTGCTTTACATAATATTACTACTGGGGGGGGGAGATTTCCATCAAATCTTGAAGCTCTCTTTAGCTGGAAATACTGATTGATTAGTTTAAAATACACACTTATGCTGTGCATCAGTAGTTCATTTCTCCTGCTAATTTTTACTTCCCTAACCATTGATCTAGAACAGTGGTAGTCAACCTGGTCCCTACCGCCCACTAGTGGGCGTTCCAGCTTTCATGGTGGGCGGTAGGGGTTTTGTCCAATACTGAAGCACTTTCCTTTTTTTAAAATTTAATTAACTTTTTAAATAATTTTCATAGCATTATTTAAAAACATTTCATTAGGTTTTCATAAAATTCCCTGTGACAATTTAAATTTCTGAAAATATACTATTTGTATCACCCGCGCATAAGTTCAGTTCACGTTACGTAAGTGAAACTAAATGGTGCTATAATGCAACCACAAACAAAAGAGCCTCGTCCCAGAATAGCTCGTGTATCTCCCCCCACACCACCCAGCTGTAACAGACAAGCAGAGCTGGTAGCCGCTCCCCCCCCATCCCAATCCGTGATACGCGAGAGGCATGCGCAGACGACGATACACGCCGCATTACTGTGGAACTGGTGGGCAGTTAGAAAATTTTACTACTAACAGAGATACAAAAGTGGGCGGTAGGTATAAAAAGGTTGACTATCCCTGATCTAGAACAAGGGTGTCAAATTTGATTTCATTGAGGGCCACATCAGGGTTGTGTTTGACCTCAGGGGTTGGAGTGGGTCTGGCCAGTTCGATATCACTCATGTCCAATCCTGGCTTTGTCGGAAGGTTGCAAAAGGGGATCACATGTCCCTGGGACGCTGCAACCGTCATAAATATGAACTAGTTTGCCAAGCATCTGAATTTTGATCATGTGATCATGGGGATGTTGCAATGATTGTAAATGTGAAAAACATGAATTTAACAACCATATTACTAACCTTACAAATGAAATGATTCATTTAACAACCGTGGCAAACTAACTAAAGATGGGGCAAACTAACTTAACAAATGTTTCACTTAGCAAAATAATGTTTGGGCTCAATTGTGATCATAACTCGAGGACTACCTGCAAATGTACTGTGAACTCTTTTTTAGGGGCTGTCCTTGGTGAAATAATCAAATGAGAGATTTTTGATTTATCCAGAGGACTCATTCTCACCAAAGAGATTAATTTGTGCCTGGGTAGTATTGCAAATGCAGACTCTGCAAATGAAAAGGTTGTATGATTGAATGCACCTCCATTCCACTAACTACAACAACAAAAATACTTGTCAAGAGAGCTTGGTGTTGGGAGAAGGATTTAGATCGAAATCAAGGACTGCATAACATCAGAATGCAATTTTCATTCTGCCTATCTGCAGTGCCCACTCAATATATTTCTGTCTAGTGACTACTAGGAGAATGTTTGCTTGTTCTTGCCTAACATTTGACCATTTAGAGAAGCTTTTTAAAATTTAGCCAGGGTTTTTTTTAGCGTCCTCACCCAGATTAAATCTACTGAAGCTGATTTTCGATGTGAAGAGATTTTCTTTCCAACTTAGTTATACTAGACGAGCTATACCAGTGATGGCTAACCTTTTCTGGACTGAGTGCCCAAAGCGTGCACACGTGTGCCCCCGAACCCCCAAAATGCAATGCATGTGCGGTCCCCTCGCACATGCCCACCCACATGTCCCCCTGCTCCCATGCATATGCAGCAGAGACACGAAGACCAGCTGGTCGGCTGGAGGCGCATGTGCATGTGCAGCGGAGCTAAACTGGGTGACATCTCACGTGCCATCAGAGAGGGCGCTACACGCCACCTCTGGCACGCGTGCCTTAGGTTCGCCATCACAGAGCTATACCAACTGTAGCGTTGTGAAGTGATAAAACCGCAATACAATTTTTTTTTACTGATCAGAGATATATCATAGAGCTCTTGGGGAGAAAGATATTTCATGTACTCCCAAGACACACACTATTAATTAACAGGTGTTAAAGCAAAACTATAGTTTACAAAATAAAGGATGACTGCTTTTTCCTTACAACAGAGCCATATTGTATGTAAGGTAAAGGCAAATAAGAAAATCCCATCTATTTCAGTAAAATGTCTTCAAATGTTAAAATGTTCTTTATTTTTTTACTAGATTCATAGCTGCTGTTTTTAACTGTTCAGTTGCTTCAGCTGTGATCCAGTGTAGATTGCAGGTAGTCTTCAACCTACGACCACAATTGAGCCTCAAATTTTTGTTGCTAAGTCAGACATTTGTTAAGTGAATTTTATCCCATTTTACAACCTTTCTTCCCACAGTTAAGTGAATCACTGCAGTGGTTAAATTAGTAACATGGTTGTTAAGTGAATCTGGCTTTTCAATTGACTTTGGTTGTCAGAAGGTCACAAAAGGGGATCACGTGACCCTGGGACACTGCAACTGTCATAAATATGAGTCAGTTGCCAAGCGTCTGAATTTTGATCACATGACCATGGGGATGCTACAAGGCCACAGTCATAAGTGTGAAAAATGGTCCTAAGTTACTTTTTTCAGTGCTTTTTCAGTAACTTTGAAAGGTCACTAAATGAACTGTTGTAAATTGAGGACTACTTGTATTTTGTCCTCCATGCTATGAATTGTTTTATTGTTTCAGTAAACCTGGGCAACATGAGGTGGTCTACTTTTGGTAGCTTGAACTTAAATTGATCTTTGCAATGCAATATTTGTCTTTCTCTTCTAGAACTCGTTCACCTTGATGTGTATCCCGTTCCAAATTATCTAACTTATTTGGATGTTTCTAGGTAAGCATATCTTTGAAAGATACCGGTTTTAAATGTGGCATTAGTGAAAACATGAGAAGAAACTGGAGCACTTGAAGGCTAATAAAGTGATCTCTTTGACTGAAGAGATTGTGTGAATTTCCGTGGTGATCCTGGAATATTGAGAGTAACTTATTTGGTCTCTCATATTTCTTTACTTAGAAGCAGAGTTTGTCACAAATGTTTCTGTATAAACCGGAGGAGTGATTTTTAATACAACCTCAACACACTGAATCCCCTTTTCTGTACTACACTTACTTCTGATTTGCTGAGCTGCTAAGCAAATGCCACAACTTTGAACCCAATATCCATATTACCTCATAAGTAATTAGATTTTCTTCTTACTGTTCACAGTAGAAAGTTTGTTAATAATATGGCCCTGAGAGTTAAAGGTTAAGAAGGAGAGCAGATATGATAGCAGATAATCTTCTCCACTTAGTCTAGCAAGCTTTCTTTCAGAACAGGTTTTGGGTATCTTGGTTGGGTGAAGTTGAAGGACTCATTGCCAGATATGAAGGTTTTAGGCTCCTGCTAAATCTTTTCAGGCCATAGGCATCAAAACAAACAAGCAAAGTAAATGAAGCAACATGATTTTGCAAGTTGTGTAATTTTATATGAAACTGCCAATTTTTCTAAATGGTGTTGTATTTAATTCTGGGGTTTTACTGCTTTAGTATAGAGATATTACAAACGCTACTAATCTTTGATGTAGCAGAGCTTATTGAGTGAAACAAGAATCTCACTCCTCCGTCTCCCATGTCTGATGATGTTGACTACAATAGTCCTTGCTTAATGTCCATTTGTTCAGCGACTGTTTGAAATTGGCATTGAGCAAAGGGACTTATGACCAGTCTGCAATAGTTCCTGCCTCCTGCAGTCACATGAACAAAATTTGGGCCCACTTGAGGGCACCTGCCACCTTTTGGCCCTCTGCCTACCTGCTGCTGCCAGCTGCCTCCATTGCCTAGCCCTGCTTGCCACCACGCCTGCCACACGGCAAACCATGACTGCAGTGGATGAGGCCTTCTTTACATTGCCGTCTTTCACACTGATGCCAATGGGGCCTCTCCAACGTCCCAGCCAGGGCCTTCTTTCATCAAATAAGGTCCCCGGTTAGAAGAGCCTTCCTTTTGTGCCAGTGCAGTGGCCGCCTTTCATGTGCCTCATGAAAGAAACCTCATGAGAAGACTGTGCCACATTTGGACAAAGAGTGGTGCAGCCTCAGGAAGCAGGCATGGCATGGCCAGTAGCTGCCTCACGAAAGGCCAGGCCAGGTGCACCTCAGCAGTGGCAGGTAGAAGACAATGATGGTCATCTTGGAGCAACAAGGTTGGCAGGGGCAGCAGGCACAGGCGGTAAGGCTGTCAGAGGCAGTGGAGTAGGTAACTAAAAAGACAGTGAGGGATGGAAAGCTAGGCAGGTTAAGGTAGTTAAAGAGGAGGCAGTCCTATACCTTACCAAGGCTCAGTGTTGGGAGGGACCAAAACTAGAAGTGGCTTGAAAGGGGGGTGGATCCTCATCTAAAACAATTTGTTTAATGATGGCAACCAGGACTGCCAGAATTGATGTTGGTAAACAAGGTGGTCATGTGACATCAGGTTTTACAAGCACATTGCTTAGCAATGGAAATTCCAGTACCAATTCCCATTGTAACCCAAGTACTATCCGTAATAGAGATGTCAACATGTTATATATATGCAGCTGCTGCCATGACTTACGAGAAAATGATCCTGGGACATTTCTAAGCCCACATTATGTTTCTGCAGCTTGCTACTACTTTCTAAACGTCAGTGAATTATATGCCTCAATCTGTTTCCAGAGAGACTGAAGCAAGAGAGACCGAGTGGGAATGAAAGATTTTTAAAAAAAATAGCTGCTGAATGACAAAATGTGCATGCGTACATACTGCACACAATGTTTTATCCATTAGGGTGGCTTTGAAATGTTCCATTTTATATATCTCTTCACTAAAGATACCTCCTTCATGTAAATTGGCACGAGGGATTATTTTTGTGGTCTAACACATAATATTATGTGGTGAGGTTGGTTAATTCAAGATTTAAGGGTTATTCCGTATGTTTCATGGCAATCTGTGTTTGCCATTCTATAAGCATTCCACATGTAGCTGCAGTCAATCCCAGCTGCTTAAATGCTGTGTGCTGCAGTTGACAGGGCATCTTAATATTTTTGTACATTTTAAACCACATGTGATGTAATATGTAAACATTCCTTAATAATATTGTCATCAATTTTTTTTTATTTGTCTTCCTTTTGTGCAGAAATCACTTGGAGAGCCTTCCAGAATGGGTTTGTGATAGCCGAAAGTTAGAAGTACTGGATCTGGGCCACAATCACATACATGAACTTCCCGCTAGGTGAGTCCTACCTTTAAAACAACCAGAATCAGGATGCAAAGTAGAGAATTGTTTGCATTGAATCGGTTTCTAGCTTGCTTAGTGACAGAACTGTGTTCCATGTGGTTTTGTCTTTTTCTTCATGGAATATCATTGACTCAGAACAGTTTTCTTTATGCAGATGTAAACAAAGCAATCTCTCAGATTTCCAGGCAGAAGTTCTAAAGAAGGTCATGCATCTTTTCCCAACCTTACAGTATCATCTTTTAGATATGATGCTTGTGTATAGCCTGGCAAAATATACTTTTGATTTCAGGATATTATTGAAAGTTCAATGTAATTTCCGAAGAAAACTTGGATGATCACTTATCCCCTTAGAAAAATATCCAGAGGATATTTGCATTTGAAAATAATCCTCAGAAGAGTCTTACAACATGGTTCCAAAGTTCATAGCCACCTCATCATCCTCCAGACACATTGCCATATGTTGGGTGTTCAGCAGTTGGCCCACATTTATAGCTGCTTACAACATCCGGCAATAATGTGACCACAATTTATGCCAAAAAAAAAACCCTGTGTTTTTAGCAAAATCACCCACTAATGACCATGGCATTCACTTAAAGACTGCAGATTTACTTAACAGTTGCTGCAAAAAAAGGTTGTAAAATTGGGTCAGTCATGTGAGTGACCTGGTTTACAGTGATCATGATAAGGTTCCATCACAGTCATAAATCAAGGATTATCTGTATGTAAAATACAGGTAGTCCTCGACTTACAACCACAGTTGAGCCCAAAATTTCTGTTCTTAAGTGAAACATTTGTTAGGTGAGTTTTGCCCCATTTTTACGAACTTGGTTGCCACAGTTGTTAAGTGAATTACTGCATTTGGTAAGTTAGTAACCTTAAGTGAATCTGGCTTCCCCATTAACTTTGCTTGTCAGCATGTTGCAAAAGCTGATTACATGACCTTGGGACACAGCAACAGTCATAAGTATGAACCAGTTGCCAAGCATCTGAATTTTGATCATGGGAATGCTTCAAAGGTTGTAACCGTGAAAAACGATCATGCTAGTTTTTTCAGTGCTGTTATAACTGTTATAATCATTAAATGAACTGTTGTAACTTGATTCTGTACATTGATTCCTCTCCTTTATTTTTAATTAATAGATTCATTCTCACAGTGCCTGTTTTGGCTACTTTTAGACCCTGTCTCATAATCAGAATGTTGTTGAAGTTTTTCTCAGCTTCTCTGAAATAGGCTTGCTTTAATTAGAGCTGTAAGTTTTACTGCTATTTGTATGTTTTAAGGTTATTTTGCAATATCAGCTTGCGAAAATTACTTGCCGGGCACAATCAGTTGGCAAGGCTACCAGAGAGGATTGAACGAACTCATGTGGAAGTCCTGGATGTGCAACACAACCAACTTGTGGAGCTGCCATCTAATCTGCTGCTAAAAGCTGACAGGTAATCCAAAAATCCACCAAGAGAAGAGAACAGTATAAACGTAATTTCCAAGTTGTATAACTTCTACTTTTAATTCAAATGTGTTTTTTTATTTTAATTAAAAAAACTGAAGTAAATAAAATCAGGCAATGCACTCTTAATCCCCCAAATGTTTATTTATAGAGTGTGAAACAGAAAAAAATACTTTGCTTAAAGGTATTTTTAATAATATCTATTAAATTTCAACACCTACATTAAAATACAAAGTAACATGACAGAAAATATAACAAATATTTACCAAATATAACAAAAGTGACCTCCAACTTTCTTTTATACAGAGATATTAACAATACAATCATGTATCTTTAAGTTTAAATAAGTAATGCCAAACTATACAATATATTAAAATACTAATAGTTAACTTAGTAAAAGCTAGTATTCATAAAATATTCTTCTCTTAATTTTATCTAAAAATAGCAAGTTATCAAATGTAAATAGTCTTATATTTAGAACTGAACAACATTTCTGGAGTCAGATGCAATCTAGTTTTCAAACCCCAAAGCAGTGGTCCCAACTGATGATCCGTGGACCACTGGTGGTCCACGAGAAAACTTTGGTGGCCCGCAGAAAAATTATTTGAATTTTTTATATTGCACTAAATCAGGGGTCCTCAAACTACGGCTCCTGGGCCGGATACATGCAATGAATGTTTGTGTTGCTGCAGAAAGTCTCCCCCTTCTGGGTCTTTTTGTGTGGGTCGGAGGGGGGCAGAAATTCCGACTTGGGGTCTGCTTCAGGCTCCTGGTGCAGGGCTTTGGGCGAAGGCTAGAGGGAAGTGCTCCTGGTGGCGAAGAGCCGGAGGGCCTTGTTCCAGTGAGACTGCATCATGGCCTGGAACTGGCTGACCATCACAGCCCACTGAGCCTCCAGGCGGCAGTACCTGGTCTTGCACTCATGCAGGTCTTCCCTCTGCTTGGAAAGCCTATGCTCATAGTCCTCAGTGAGGTACTTCTACTGAGCCTCCTTCTCTGTCAGATTTGAACTGAGCTGTTTTGCCAACTCTTTCTCAGGGTGGCTGCTTAGCTCCAACAACTGCTTCCTGGGGCCCGAAGGAGCCCTGGTGGGGAGGCGAGGAGTGGTTGGGTCAGAAGGGGTGAGTAGAGGCTGGCGAGGCACCCCTCAACGTGAGTGACATCGAGTTGGCCACACCCACCCAGTCACATGACCACCTAGCCAGACCCACCCAGCTGGTCATTACGCAGATTATATCAGTAGTCCATGGGATTTAAAGTTATGAATTTAGTGGTCCCTGAGGTCCGAAAGGTTGGTGACCCTGCCCCAAAGTAAAAACTGATGCCTTAAAGGTGTTTGTGTCTCATATGACTATACAAGTCACTGTTTGTGTTTTGGGACCGAGTGGCAGTAAGCACAGAACACCTTCTCTCTTCAAGCGACAGTGGATAGTCACTTTTATCAAAAATAGAAAGTTCCCCAATTAAGGAAGCCTCTTTGTGTTGGCTCATTCAGTTACAATAGGGGAAGGTTAGCTCTTTATTATTCTGAATTTTTCCTTTTGCAGAGTCAGGCTAAATCAATTTCTCCTTCAATGTATACATGTATTTTATAGGAATATTTAGGCATTACCCCCTAAAGTAATTTCATTTCTTGAAAATGTTCATGCTTATCTATACAGAATAACAGAGTTGGGACTTTTGAGGTCTCCTATCCAATCCCCTGCCCAATCAGGAAACCCTATAGAATTCCAGAGAAATGGCTGTCAAATCTCTTCTTAAAAACCTCCAGAGCTGGAGCGCCCACAACTTC
This sequence comes from Ahaetulla prasina, assembly GCF_028640845.1. Classification (NCBI taxonomy): domain Eukaryota; kingdom Metazoa; phylum Chordata; class Lepidosauria; order Squamata; family Colubridae; genus Ahaetulla; species Ahaetulla prasina. The sequence continues at coordinate 86,040,320 of NC_080541.1, read as the reverse complement.
TGAAGGCAAGCCATTCCACTGATTAATTGTTCTCCCTGTCAGAAAATGTCTTCTTAATTCTAGGTTGGATCTCTCTGTGATAAGTTTCCATCCATTACTTCTTGTCTTGCCCTCAGGTACTTTTGAATACTCTATATTAGGAAAGTTCAGGAATTATAAAATGGTCAATTAATCCATAGACTGATTTGTTGTAGCCTCCAGCTCTAAAATTATGGAATTAAAGAAATTGAACTTTTAATTTGATGTTCAATTTTTATCAGCTTTTGAGCTACCTGTTGACAGAATAAATGCTCTATCCTGTTAGTTTAACTTAAAATTGATCTTTCTGCAGTGAAAGAAACACCAGCTTTTTATTCTAAAGCACATTCTTTCAAATTTTTCACAACATTTTTAAGGAAGACTGAATGAAAAGTTAACTGAAATATATTTTTCATGGATCTTAAGGCTTTATGCTTGAGATGTTATGATTGTGAGTTATAGGTAGATGTGTTTTGAAGATTAGGATTACTCATAGTAGGGTTGACTTCATTTTTTGTTATTTCTTGAACACCATCATTAGTGCCTATGAGGGAATATGCTGTCTATCCCTTGGGCCATTTATTTGTAGAGCAGGTGGCCAAAATCTAGATGATAAATTAAATTCTTTTGTTTCACAGCCTATTTGTTCTGTGATTGGAAGAGAGGATGTAGGAGAAGAGAAGACTAATATTTATGGCTTCTAAATGACTTTGCAGCCTGTCACAGTACAGACAGCACTCAAGGTGGTTTAAAATACAGTATTGTCCTATGACTATGTATATTTTCTAAAATTTCCATACTTTCCAGGATCTATTCCATTTTGATCTGTGGTATTGATTGTTAAGATTTGTCTTTTTTTTTTTTTTGCATTCAAGATCTAAATGAAAATATACATAAAATATACAAATATATTTTCAAACGCTACACATTTAAAATAAAGGCATATTATAGTCTCTATTGCCATCATCCTGAAATTATCATGCTCAGCAAATTGTCTTTGGAATTGTTAATATTAGCAATTTCTATTCAGTTCTTACTGAATGGACAAATACGTGGTCAACATGCTTTCATTCATTTCATTTCATTTTACACATTTAGCAAAAATCTCCATGTTAGGATGATGGAAATATCTCACCAGGGATCTCTAGGTAATCAGCCTGCTTATCTGAAGCAGATGGTGGCCTGAAAATAGAGGATTTCTCAACTAGTAGACAATTAGAAATGTATCTCATTTTCTTCACAATTTACTATTGCAACGGTTTTCTTTTAAGAAATAAAGTCCAGATTATTTCCATTCCTCTACTTAAGTCAAGTGATCAGATATTGAAAATACTCATTTGGTGACTAGACTATTTAATTATTAAGTCTAAATATCATTCTGGTATTTTCAGTTTTGGACGAGTACATCAATTCCCATGTGATGTTTAAAGTCTTTATTAAGTCTTGTATGAATGTTCATTGCCATGTATTTTGAGGACGTCTTGGTCATTTTTCATTGGAGGAATTCATCTCATTACCATCTTGGGAATTTGATGCTATATAGTATGGGAGGATCTAATGCTAAACAAGAAATACTGTTAGTGGAGGTATTTGATCTTTTGTAACTATGCAGTTTATTCATTGATGCTAATTAATAAAACCATTTGCAAATATGGAATGATATTCCCTCCAAGATCTGTTTTCTTCATCCTTTTGACTTTACACAATAGTTAAAAACCAGGCTTTTCTCCCAGGCCTTGGAGCTCTTTGGGGCTTTGGGGGTGGGGGGAATTCTCTCTTCCTGCCAGCTCTTTTTCTTTGATATACATTATTTTAATTTTTTTAATTGTAAGTCATTGAAAGTCACTGTTGACTCAGATGACCTCAAAACTGAATTAAGAAAAACATGAAATAAAGAACACATTAATAATATAAGCATTTTATTTCTCATTTTTTAATATTTATTGCCATTTTAGATCTAAAGACAGAGGCAGGTTCTTGTTTTAATCTTATTTGGGGTTTATTGTACTATAGCAGATGTTCAAAGAACAGCCTGGTTTTTTGTCCATTTGTGAATGGAAATTAGCATTTTCATAACTAGATAGAAGGATTAAATCAAGGAATTTTCCTCTATCACTTTTTCCTCAAACCTTTCAGCCTCTTTCCTCCTTCCAAAATGTTTTTGTTAAACAGTGAATAGTCACAGTGATTAAACAGTATTTTTCAAAAAAGACTTCGTTGGGATGGGTAGAATGCCAAAAAGACTTCTTTGAGATATGTAGGGTGCCTTGAGTGTCTCAGAATATTATTATTATTATCTTTCATGGAAAGACTTTACACAATAGTTAAAAACCAGGCTTTTCTCCCAGGCCTTGGAGCTCTTTGGGGCTTTGGGGGTGGGGGGAATTCTCTCTTCCTGCCAGCTCTTTTTCTTTGATATACATTATTTTAATTTTTTTAATTGTAAGTCATTGAAAGTCACTGTTGACTCAGATGACCTCAAAACTGAATTAAGAAAAACATGAAATAAAGAACACATTAATAATATAAGCATTTTATTTCTCATTTTTTAATATTTATTGCCATTTTAGATCTAAAGACAGAGGCAGGTTCTTGTTTTAATCTTATTTGGGGTTTATTGTACTATAGCAGATGTTCAAAGAACAGCCTGGTTTTTTGTCCATTTGTGAATGGAAATTAGCATTTTCATAACTAGATAGAAGGATTAAATCAAGGAATTTTCCTCTATCACTTTTTCCTCAAACCTTTCAGCCTCTTTCCTCCTTCCAAAATGTTTTTGTTAAACAGTGAATAGTCACAGTGATTAAACAGTATTTTTCAAAAAAGACTTCGTTGGGATGGGTAGAATGCCAAAAAGACTTCTTTGAGATATGTAGGGTGCCTTGAGTGTCTCAGAATATTATTATTATTATCTTTCATGGAAAGACTTTTACACATAGACACACACACACAAGAAAATATGGCTATTCAGTTATGTGTCCAGCTAGGGTGAAAATCGGGGTAGAATTGAATTTAATAGGACATTTGCTCACTATTTGGAGCGTGGGTAAATCTATTTAAAGCAACTCATTTTAATAATGTTTTCTTTTTCTCCAGTGGCAAATTAAAAAAATCTGTAAATATTTTTCAATTATAGCCAAACTAGTTCCAGGGTTAGTTGTTCCAAGACTACTTTCCTAAATTATTTGTCTCCAGGACTATGTACTCTTTTTTTTTTCCATATCACATTCCTTTAAAAAAATTCATTATATTATGAATTATTATTTAAAGCAATTATCATGCCTGTAATATTCACAGTTCTTGGCCTCTTGGTAGATTAAAATTTCTGAATATTTACTGTAACCAAGAACACAAGTTGCTATCAAAAGATATCAACTAGCTTACATCATGCTAACAATTCTGTTGATTTGGCCCAAAAGATGACAGCTATGGAAAAGGTGAAATATAACTTAAAAGTTCCAACTTCTGAGTTATATCTCCAGCAGCACAGTGATTGAAACCAGGTCTTATCTAAGGTATCCATTATACAAAAAACAATTTTTGTTGTTGCATCCCTCTTGTTTTTAGATAATAGGGAATTAATTACATATTATTTTAAAGGGGCCTTCCATTGTTTTTGAGGAGGAATGTTCATGCTAATTTTGTATAGATCCTACAAATAACTGACGCCAATGTAATAATCTGTCTCCAAACAATTATTGAAAAGGTTTTTAAAAGAACTGTTTTAGAACTGGAATTGATCCAGTTCTAAACAGCCCAATTTACCTAATCTTTCCCCAAACATTTTTATGCTATGGTTTATGGTTTATTTAATTTCTATGGTTTACCTAAGCAGGTATTATTCCATAAATATCCATAAATATGGGCTTAAATGATAATTCTCAAGTTGACCTAATGAGAAACTTGGTTCTGAAGTTTATCTAGTCAGTAGATTTAATCTAAAACTAGAATTAATCTGCAGAAATAAACCTGAAGGAGTAGAAAGTTAAATCAACTTTCCTTAACATATTGGCAAACTGCACAGTGAAAATGAAATTTGCAAAATGAAAATCTCCTCAGGATGACTTTGACAACCCACACCCCCAAATATTCTGTTTAAAGTAATGTGATAAAATAACACAGGTAATTATCTCAAATGTACTTTGGAGTTATACTACTCTGTACCAGACTCCCCTCCTTCGCTATACTGGGGGTGGGCGTGGCCAGCGCATGATGCATCTCGCCCACGGGCCGTGGGTTTGACATCCCTGCTCTAGATCTTTTGTTTATATCATAGTGAAGTAAATTCAAATTTACCATCAGAAAAAAAGCTTGGCGGTTATGCTAGTCTCCTACTTGTGTTGTTGGACATTTTTATGGGTTTTCTAGCTGCTATATGGGCTGTCTGTCTGTCTGTCTTTATTGCATAGACTTTTTGCTTATTTTCATTTTCATATTTGGTGCTGCCTAAAATAATGTCCCTGAGATGGATGATCATATAAATTGGCTAAGATAAAGAAGTAAAATATAATTTAATGCTCTGGTTCCTCTCCTTTACGATGTTGTTATGATTACAAGATTCCCAAACTATTTTTTAAAGAAATTAGATTATTCCTAATCCAATCTATCTCCAAAATATATAATACTTTCACTGTTTAGTAAAATATTACCTTTTCGACCCCTTATTGTAATTCTATTAAAGTTCTGAAAAGTTTAAATTATGCCTGCAAGTTGTTGTTTAATAGAAGTTTTAATCTATGGTTTATTTGCGCTTTACAGGCCCATGCATAGACTTTAAAGGGTCTCTAAATTTGAATGAGAAAAACTACAACTTTAATTTTACATATACAGTATTACTATATTAATTTTTTGTTATTTTTTCAACACTATGATAACTATATTAGAGGACAAATGGCATCTGTAGATTTCAACAGATTCTTAAAGGGGTCCAAGGTTCCAAAGAGTACAAGAACTTCATTTGCATATTCTAAGTTGCACATCAATTTAATTGAGAAGAGGGCAATAGCCTGTTTGAGGTTTTAGTTAAGAGCACTAGACTAGAATCCAGGCAATCATGAGTTTTAGTCCCATATTAGGCATGAAGCTGGCTGGGTGGCCTTAGACTAATCACTCTCTTAGCCCTGGGAAGCCTTAGGAAGAAGATGGTGGCCAACTACTTCCAAAATCTTACCAATAAAACTGCAGGGATTAATCCAAGGAGTTGCCAGGAGTCAAAACTGAGTCGTTCCCCCCCCCCCAAACAAAATAATAATAATAAGGCACACAATGATCCTTTGCAATTTAAGAGTTAAATAAAGGATATAGACAGATAAAAAATATAGCACTTCAGGGAAAGCCAAATTGCCAAAACCTTCCTCAGAAATTTTCAGGAAACCATATCAAAGGCTTAACACCCAAAGATATTATAGCTGTTGGCTCTTGCTTCTTTTTAATTACAGCAAGAGTGTTGATTAAAAATCTCCTATCATTAAAAGCTTGATAACCTGAATAAATCCAGTCTGAGCTTGTACATTTTGAACATATGATGCACTAGAGTTTAACTAGAGTTGTCCCTTCTGATTTAAAAATGTAATTGATATTGTTCTCATTAAACATTTCCTACTGAACTTTCCAAAGTGCAAGAGATTTAAGCTGGCTCTATAATATAACTTCTGCTTTTCTAGCATTATAATATTATTATATTCTCCATTCTTTCAAGATAATGATGGAAATCAGTAGTAGAGCTTCTTCAGCAACTACGCCAGGACAAGGCATTTAATTGGACTTTATTTAGTTTAAGAGAGACTAATTTTAAACTATATGAAGCTGTCTTATCTAAAATTAGCAAGAGTTAGTGTCAACTAAAATTCATCGTGTAGACTCTAGATCAGGGGTGTCAAATTTGTGGCCCGCAGGCCGGATGTGTCATGCATTGGCCACACTCATCCCCAGTTTAGCAAAGAGGAAAAAAGTCACAAGTTTGACACATCTGCTCTAGATCAGGGGTCTTAACCTTGGTCCCTTTAAGACTTGTGGACTTCAACTCCCAGAGTTCCTCAGCTAGCTTTGGAGTTGAAGTCCACAAGTCTTAAAGGGACCAAGGTTGGAGACCCCTGCTCTAGATGATATGGCAACATGTGATTAAAAAAAGCTCACAATCCATTTCAATCCAAACACTTAATCAATGGGAAAATATAAGCAGTCTGTTCTTATTCATCCATATCATGCTATATTATAAATTAAGATAGTATATCTACACTGCCATTTGTCAATTGCATTGATTGACTGGGAATATGCCTCTGACACCATAGTTGGTAGGTGCAGAGCAGCAAATGCTTAATTCCTTTTTCTTCCTTTGCTTTCTTCTTGATTAATACTACCTATTGTTTCCCAAGCCACTTTTATTTATTTATTTATTTATTTATTTATTATTTAAACTTATATACCGCCCTATCTCCCAAAGGACTCAGGGCGGTTTACAGGCATATAAAAACATCAATATACAAATTAAAATAATCATTAAAAGACTTATTCTAATGCCAATAATTAATAATACCAATTGTTAAAAATAGAAATATAAATATTAAAATCAATTTAAAACCCCTCTAAATTCAAAAATCTAAAAATCTAAGCCAGTCCTGCACAGATGAATAAATGAGTCTTGAGCTCGCGACGGAAGGTCCGAAGATCTGGAAGTTGACGGAGTCCTGGGGGGAGTTCGTTCCAGAGGGTGGGAGCCCCCACAGAGAAGGCCCTTCCCCTGGGCGTCGCCAGACGACACTGCCTAGCTGACGGCACCCTGAGGAGTCCCTCCCTGTGAGAGCGCACGGGTCGGTGAGAGGTATCTGGTCGCAGTAGGCGGTCCCGTAGATAACCCGGCCCTATGCCATGGAGCGCTTTAAAGGTGGTCACCAAAACCTTGAAGCGCACCCGGAAGGCCACAGGTAGCCAGTGCAGCTATTTTATTCCAATAGTATGTTTAGATGGATCACGCTTGCATCTGAAACCTGAGATGTGGGTGGCCCCAAACTTGTAGGCCTTCTGTAAGACCTGGATGTTCCCCAGACAGCAGGGTGACTCCATTGTTATGATTTGAGATGGAATTGATCTTGGGTTGGGTTCAGTTCCATTATGTTTTCTTTTGTGTTCTTTTTATCTTGTTAGCCTGGTTCTTGGTTTTTAATTCTATGTTTAGCTGTCCAAGGTCATAATATATGATTTGGCATCCATTAAATTTATTATAACGAACAATTTTCCCAGTGCAGCTGGGAAAGGAGAATGGGAAGGAGAAGGAGGGATTAAGGTATCTCCTCACTGCCGTTCCATTTTAAATTGTATCCCAATCCCCTCCTCAGTTCTCTCCAGATACTAAGTGGTTTACAAAAGCGATGCCATTTCTTTTGTCTACCAAGGTGTCTACTGCAGAAGATACTTCTCCAAATAGAGCCAAATGCTTCCTGATTTAAAATACATAAAATTGCTATTTCAAAAACAGATCACTCTCATTATAACCGTATTTTACTATGTAAGTTTTTAAAGACATAAACATCTTGAGATAACCTTCCATGTATGTGTGGAAGCTAATATAAAAGTAATATGAATCCACTTCAAGTCTCTATTATATGAGTAATGTTATTGTTCCCTGCTTTTAAAACTTTCTGAAGAATTTGCTCTTCTTAAACTTCTGATTGCACTATGGCAGCTGAGAATTTTGGAAATTAAATGAAACAAAGCACTACTGAGGATCTTAGAAACTGAGCAAAACTGGCTGTTTACACTTTTTTTTCTTAGTAATATTATTTGTGCCTAATGAAACTATATTACCTATTTTCTTAGTTTCTTATGACTATAATAACTTTGTTGTTTATGGTTTTTGTTGACTGCATTTATTTAATATCCTATTATGATTTATATTGATTGGTTATTTAGTATCCTATCCTATCACTAAGTGTTGTGTCTTATGATTTATGATTATTGTATTATGATTATGATCATGATTTATCATATGTTGCTATGTTCACTGAGAGCTTATGCACCATAGACAAATTCCTTGTGTGTCCAGTCACACTTGGCCAATAAGGTTCCGTTCCGTTCCATTCCATTCAGTTCTATTTTTGTACCTGTTTTTGTTTATCAGTCCTCTCAATCAGCTGAATAATTCACATCAATATGTATCAGCCAGTCACTTAAAAGAAAATGAAAATGTTTAACCAGAGAACCTTATTAAAATAGTGGTAAACGAAGCAGAATAGAACTTGTTTTGGCTTCCTTGTTACATCCCCAGGATCAATTGGATCTATAAAGGAGTCTCTTATCTCATATTTCCGTCAATTTAAATTCTCTTTTGATAGTAAGGCTACCTCTGATAAAGGTAAGAAAAAGGTTGATCAATTTTAAACAGATTTTCAGCACTAGTGCTACTAAATCATTAAAAAGGTCATTGAAAATGTATACCTAAAGTTATCTCTAATAATTTTTTGCAGCTTAAGGTACTTGAATGCTTCTGCCAACAAACTGGAAATGTTACCTCCAGCCACTCTCTCAGAGGAGACCCATAGTATTTTACAAGAACTGTATTTGACCAACAATCACCTCACAGATAAAAGTGTCCCCTTGTTAACCGGTCATCCTCACCTGAAGATATTACATATGGCTTACAATCGCTTGCAAAGCTTTCCCGCAAGGTAAAAAAGCATGGCAGTAGCCGATTCTCCTTAATCAAATACATTTGAGCTATTTATATGGTTATTTGAAGGTTGTTAGATATTTCACTAAATGGTAGCTTCTTTTGGAGTAAACATAGTACTGACAGTTGGACTTTTGGACAGTTGGACAGTTGTGCAGTTGGACTTGCTATCAAATGAGTAGCATACCAGAGTCTCTTTATGCTACTTCTTTCATCCATCTTTGGTTGACATGCTAAACAAACCATGGATGAAGAGAGCCATCATTTATAAACCATGTGCAATTATATGAAGAAGCATAACTTCTGATAGATTATAACTTACCTTGCTTGAAAATGTCTTGCAGTGTATTTCAAGAAGATCAGACGGAATGCAAATATTTGTGCATTCATTGGCAGAAATAGCGGTAGTTTGGTTACATAGACTGAACTCAGTTTAAGTTTGTGGTGTAAAATTAGTATGCATTTGAAAAAGATTTTGTCATAGGAAATAATCTATATTTATATATTTGTAAAACATGTCTTTGAAAATTGAACACAGTTTCAGGGTTTATTTGGAGGAAATTTGTCTCTGATCTTTTCACTCAGGAAGCCCTAATTGTCAATTATAGAAGGAAATGTAATCTTCCAGATTTACGTTTAAATCACAAGGCATGACTTTTGTTTAGGGTCAACGAATGTCAGGCTTTGTCTGTTGGAAACTTTGTTTCATGGGCTAACTTGGAATCAGCATATCTGGCATGTCCTAAAAATTGAATGGCTTTGGAATCCAATTATTTTAGAAGATTAATGATAAGAAAAGTAACCAGAGGACCAAGGTTATAATTGTAAAAAAATTAATATCACAGGGATGGGAAAACCCTCATTCTCCATCTGTTATACAGTGAAGAATTTCTCTACTTAGATTTTTTTTTTAAATTTTCATTTATGCAAATAATAGCATTTTACAATATCATAAAGGCAGTAGAGCAGACATTCTCTGTTGTTCAAAAGGGCCATATACCGGTATGCAGAATTTGCAGAGAAACAGGAGGTGATCAAAATCAGGAAAAAGTACAGTAATATTGAAGGGAACAGATTGGAAACATTTACGAGAATACTGTACTAAACTGGTATCCTGGTACATTCCTTTACTGAAATCAGTTCTGACTAACTTTGTAAATTCCTTCCAGTTTTAGGAATGCTAGAACCTCTGGCTAGAAATCATGAACCTTAAGATCATTACACTCACTTATATCACAATTAAATTACACTCACTTATATCACAATGAGAGTACGTTGTGATATAAGTGAGTGTAATTTTTCCAAAGAAGCGTTTAAGAAAGAAATGGAGATCAACAAATGAGCCCTTCCTTATCTGCAGGGCTATTACTAACTATCAAAAAAATTGCTATTTTCTGCAATGGGCATATCAATTGTCACATACTATTTTGTACAAGCCAAGCATGGAAAGGCTTCAGGATACAGGTTGTCCTTGACTTACGACCACAATTGAGCCTAAAATTTAGGTTTCAAGTGAAACATTCGTTAAGTGAGCTTTCCCCTATTTTATGACCTTTCTTGCCACAGTTCTTAAATCAATCACTGCAGTTGTTAAGGAAGTAACATGGTCATTAAGTGAATCTAGCTTCCCCATTGACTTTGTTTATCAGAAGTGGTGACCCTGGGAAACCGCAACTGTCATCAATATGAGTCAGTTGCCAAGTGCCTGAATTTTGATCATGTGACCATGGGGATGCTGCAACGGTTGTAAGTGTGAAAAATGGACCTAAGTCACTTTTTTCAGTGCCGTTGTAACTTTGAACAGTCAGTTAATACTTACAGTACAACTTACAGTTGTAAGTCGAAAACTACCTGTACTTTGGCCTTTAAAGTCATTATTCTAAGGGAATACTTTGGGTTTTATGCTCAAAATCTTTCTCTGTCCTTTTTGTGTAGTAAAATGGCCAAACTTGAAGAGTTGGAAGAAATCGACGTTAGTGGCAATAAGCTGAAATCTATTCCAACAACTATCATGAATTGTCGCCGCATGCATACTGTGATTGCACACTCCAACTGCATCGAAGTCTTTCCAGAAGTCATGCAACTTGGCGAGATCAAGGTAGGGGTTTCCTAAAAATTTACTCCTAAAACTCCTTCTAGTTTCTTGAAGTTAATCATCCATTGTGAAGATAGAGCATTTTTTTTTACATATCTCCAATTAAGATAGAGAGAAATTCATGAATTTCTCATGTGTATTTAAATAACAATAGTATTGAGACTTATATACTGCTTCACGGTGCTTTACAGTCCTCTCTAAGCTGTTTACAGAGTCAGCATATTGACCCCAACAATCTGGGTCCTCATTTTACTGACCTCAGAAGGATGGAAGGCTGAGTAAACCTTAAGCCTGGTGTGATGAAGTTACATTCTGTCCATGTTCTATAGAAAACCCCATGTTCTCCATTCAAAGAGAAAGATGGTTCCTTGAAGAGTTCAGAGCACTAATAGATATTTGAAATATTGGTATTGTAACTGGAGCAGTGTGTGTGTGTGAGAGAGAGAGAGAGAGGGAGAGGGGGAGAGGGAGAGGGAGAGAGAGAGAACAACTTAAATATTGAAAGTTTTTGTAAAGTGAGACATCTTACAGATGTAAGGTATCTTAAGGTATCAATACAATTATTCCATCTTCCTCAAGATGTCAAGGCAACCTTTTGCTTTAAGTTGGCCATGTGAGATTACTTGTTAGATGCTTTTCTATAACCAAATCATACATCTCTGGTGCAGTAGTGAGTTTCAATTTAGTTTGCTACCGGTTTGCTCGTGCGTACTTGTGCGTACACATGACACTTCTGTGCATGCACAGAAGCGGGTGGGCGAAGCCTCTCGCTGCCGCCACTACCGGTTCGCCCAATCAATTGCCCTGTTACCTTGAACATAAATTAAAATTCAATTAAATTCTCTGTTGTGTAAAATGAGTAAATTTAAAAGAAGTAATTTTAAAACTTTTAATAATTACTACGATTTAGCCCTGTCGTCTTTCCTTTCTACCTATCACTGTACTCTCAATATTAGACCCAACTGGATATTTTAATGCCTTCGGCAGTATTCCAGTTCATTGGCATTCATTATCTGTTCTTTTGTGGCATCTTAAAATTTTGTTTGATTTTCAGTGCAGCCTACATTTTGAAATTGATTTTAAATGCACCTTTAAATTCACAACATAGCTCTGTATTAAAGGCTGGTGGTGAATAATAACAGCTCTGTCAGAATTATGACAGTCCCTTTCCGCAATTGGCTTCTAATCTATGTATTTATAAAATTACTTTTAATTAAAACGCACTTAACACTGATGTGCTCCATTAGCTTAAGGATAATAATTACCCTCTTAAGGCAGACAGTAGACAAATCACTATTCATTCTGCAACAAACATGGAGGTTATTTAATGAAGCATAAAGTTTAGAAAAGTTACAGAATTAAATTAGGCCCACTCAGAGTCATTAAATAGTGTGCAACCTTCCAAGATTTTCAGAAATCAGACAGAGAAGAAAGGGGGGGGGGAAATACAGCTGTTAACATTAGTTAGAATATCAGCTGCTCTCTGTTTTATTTTTAACGTTTCATGACAGCATGTTAGATTAAAGGAGGATTACTTAAAGGAATGTTTATATTAAATAATCATATCTTGTGTTTTGTTGATGCCATTGTAGAATTTGCTTGATTAAGGGTGGTGATGGAGGAGGTTGGCTTAATTCTCTTAAACGGCAGGAAAAGGCTCTCAGCTCTGTCACTTCAGACTGCAGCTGCATATTTATTGGGTTGTTCCCTCTGCTAAATGACAATACTTACCCACCGGAAATGAGATATTAAGGAATAAAGCTTATTCTACATTCTTGATTTATGCAATGATTTTCTCAATGGTGAAGTTCCCGAGCGGTGGAGCCTTCCATTATCTGTGCACCCACCTCTGGTCTGAAATGATACAGTCCAGATCTTGGTTTATTACTGTGCATTTTATTGTGACAGTTGGAACTCTGATTTCTTATGTAACAATTAGGCATCTGTGTTCCGAAACCCATGGCTTGTTTATCTTAACTCTCCCCTTGTTCTTCAGTGTGTGGACCTGAGCTGTAATGAGCTGACCGAAGTCACGTTGCCTGAAACTTTGCCTCCGAAGCTGCAGGAACTAGACCTGACTGGAAACCCCAGACTAGTTCTGGATCACAAAACCTTGGAGCTGCTGAAGTAAGGCGCCGTCCATGTTATTACACAATAGGCAAAGGGTACACGATGCACTTGGGGAAAAGCACTTATTATGTAAACATTAACCACCCATAATTTTTTTTTTAAATGACTATGTTCAGGAGGATTGTTTTTCTTTTGAAACTCAGTAAATAACTGGTTTGGTAAATAAGAGCCAAAAGCCCAGTCCTTCCCCTTTAATGGTCCCTGTTTGTTCTTGTCCAAAATCTCCTTGAACCCAAACAATGGGGTTTTTTTTGCTCCTGACCTTCACACTTTCATTTTGAAGATGTGGAGGACTTCCCCCCCCCTTCACCTTTTACTTAGAGAATCAAGAAGCAGGAGTAAAAACTAGTATTTTTTTATTTTTCTATCACCAGTCATTTTTGGTTCTGTTCATGTCTTGTCTTTTTGCCAGTTAAATTGAGAGAGTGACCAGCTCTCAAGGTCATCCAGTGAGTTTCCTGGTTGGAGAGTTGAACTCTGAACATGTCCCTTTGCTCCTGTTTTGCTATGCTGAATGCTCAAGCCCTCAACTGTGTTTCTTGGCTTATGATAAAAGTGGCTGCTGCCCATCCCTGCATCCTGACGAACTAAAGGAAACAAAATGTCTTTGTCCCTTTCAAAGTGATTATATATTTACATATTTATGAGCCTGACTTATGTCTCCTATGATTCCAATAGCTCTATTGCTGCATACATTTTTCAGCTAAATCTACCAGCCCTATCAAGAAAATGTCAAGTTTCTTGTGTGAGTTGCAGGGTCTTATGTACCCAGCACGTATTCTTTTTTTTTTTGCACATCATACTAAAATGGGATAAGCCTCTTTATGAAATATTGAAAGATCTGCTATTTTGAGCAAAAGGACTTTGTCTCTCATAACTTTCAAATATAATATAATCTGAATTTGCTGACTCATGACTTGTCACGGTCAAAGTTCTCTTTTGGTGAACTTTATTTCCACTATATCTGTACAAGGAAATAATCGTGCGGTTTTTGACTGCATTCTTGAATTGCACAATGGCTTCTTTGTGGCACTGTCATATTGCTGTGAAATCAGTCTTCGGTGATCATTGTAAACCCCTGGTTCCAAAGGATGAGATTATCAGCAAATGTATATCTGTCATTTTTCGAAGAGTTTTGTCAGAGATCATTTTCCCAGCTCTCTGTAAATCTTTGCATTACTTTCAGTCATTTTATGGACTTGTATAAACATAACCTGCATGAATTACAATTAGCACAATATTATTGCCTAGAACAGAATCTTCCTGTTCAGTTTAATAAGTATTTTTAGACACTTCTAGAAACTCCACTCCTTTCGACAAACTTGCCCAACCCTTGGTATACTGTGCTGCCTGCCAACAATTAATTACTCTGCTTCCAGTTCAGGGCCCAGATAACACACACCATTTTTGCATAGGATTGTGTCATTCAGGTCATGCATAAAGAATCTTATCTTGACATGCAATGGCTTTTCCCAAGTTCTGCATGACCAAGTTAAGTAGACTCTAGCAAATAGGCTCAAACCCCTTCTCATTCCTAGCGTTGGAACCACCAGGAGAGAGAAGGTAAACCCATCCTGAGTGGTATCTTTTTCCATTATTAGGTTAGTTGTTTTCCCGTCACATCAGTATGAGAAGAAAAAAACAATCCAAAAACTCAAAGATATGCAATATCCCTAAGTTACTAGATAGCTCATTACTAAAAAATGGAGGGGAGAGGAGGGGAGAGGGCAAAATTTGTAAGGTCTCTTGTCAAGAGTTGCCTGTTTTTAAGGAAACATTTTTTTCCCCTTAGCTAAAATGAAAAGTGGACAGGACTGATAGAAACTATAATCTAGAGTGGGAATTATCAAACTTTTTAATTTGAAGTAAAGGTAGTCCTTGACTTACGACCACAATTCAGTCTAAAATTTCTGTTGCTAAGTAGTTGGCAGCACTAAGTGAATTTTGCCCCATTTTATGACCTTTCTTGCCACAGTTGTTAACTGAATCATTGCGGTTGTTAAGTGAATCTGGCTTCCTCATTGACTTTGCTTGTCAGAAGGTTGCAAAAGGTGATCACTTGAACACTGCAACCATCATAAATATGAGTCAGTTGCCAAGCATCTGAATTTTGATCATGCAACCATGGGGATGGTGCAACGGTCGTAAGTGTGAAAAACAGTCTAGTCCCATTGTAACTTTGAACAGTCACTAAATGAACTGTTGTAAGTTGAGGACTACCTCTTATGTTTTTGAGCAGTCTTCCAAAATAACTTCTAGATAGACTTAATTAACAGGGAGCACATTAATAATATTAATTATTAATTATTATTAATAATAATGATGATGATGATGAGATCTGTGATATGAAATCCAGCATAATTATCTCGTTTGCTGTGTATACTGTCATTTTGTGTAAATAAAATAATAATAATAATAATAATAATAATAATAATAATAATAATAATAATAATAACAACAACAATAACAATAACAATAATAATAATAATAATAATAATAATAATAATAACAACAACAATAACAATAACAATAATAATAATAATAATAATAATAATAATAATAATAGGGGTGTGCAAAACATTTTCATTTTGAAAAGTTTTTAAGTGCAGCATTTTAAGAAAGATTTGGCTCAAGCACTTAACTTTTTTGATTTCACTGGAACATGGCATGCTTTGGCATTTTGGTTTGAGCTCAAAGCCGACAGGTTCCAAGCTTGAAATCTTCTCTTTTGAAAGTGTTCGATGTGCTTGAAACGGGATGTTTGCCACTTGAGACAAGACATTTTGTGACATTTGATGCTCAGAATGGTTTGAAGCAAATGATTTTGCTCACTCTAGAAGACACCAAGTTCCTGGAGTGCTCCCTGCTGCTTTTTTTAAATCCTTCCCTGTCATCCCGTTTAATGTGCTGCAATATATTTCCGATTACTCCAGCTTAGCTTTTATCTTTGGGCAGGTGGGTAGGAATGGAAACTTCTCAACCAATTGCTGAGCAACAGAAGCTCATCATCCCCCCCCCTCCCCAAGTACTATAAAGCTTCATATTTACTACCTAACGTGGCTAACAGATTGCAGGTCAGCAGTAGGACTGATGGAGGGGACAAAGGACAGAATTTTCAGAGCCTTGAAATAAATGCTTAGGGGATCTATAGGGGCAAAGTAAGCTCCTTAAACACCCTACATCTCCCTCAAATTGCATTATAATCTTTTGTAGTTCTCCAAATTGAAAAAAGCTAGGCCAGAAAAGTTTAGCATGCTGCTGCTGATGTCATATACCATGCCCTCTCTACCTACAGGTAGGGCATAAGAACAAAGTTTGGCTTCCTGTGCTTGAGCTAAAATGAAATGATACATGGGAAAGAAAGGAGTGATGAAAAGGGGCAAGGTACATAAGAAAATCCTTAATCTTTCATCTCCTCTTCTTCTCACTATTCCACGCCAGTGGAATTGACTTCTTAGGCAAGCTGATGGTGGCCTTGCTTACTTTCTTTCAGTGGCCAGGGGTCACGCTGGAGGGGTGGTGGGGATGCATTATTGAACTTAGAAAGAGGCTCTCGCTTTTTTTTTTAATTTTTAATTTTTTAATACAAACAAACATAAAAAAACATCTTCAATCCAGTGAATACAGTGTGCCGGTAGGTTGATTAAAAATCTTTTGTGCAATTTCAACATATACATATCATTAGTTTGTTTAATCTTACATTTGTCAATCTAATGTATATCCCAATGTTTTAATCAATTAATCCTCTAATTGACTATAGTGTTTCATTTTCTCATTTCATATAGATTATTCTAAATTAATATTTTGTCTTATTAGGCTCTCGCTTTCTTTAAAATGACAGAATTTCAGCTTAATCAGGCTAATTTATGGTAAAATAAACTGTCTTTAGATATAAACACAAACCGTAATGCCTTCCCTTGTCCTTCCTCGAATGTTTGCAATGAACGCTTCGTTAACTCATTGCTCATGTTGCCTAGCTGAGTTATTTACTTTCTTTGCTCATAATGAGTAGCATTAGCACTTGGACTTATATACCGCTTCACAGTGCTTTACAACCCTCTCTAAGCAGTTTTACAAACTCAGCATATTGCCCCCAACAATCTGGGTCCTCATTTTACTGACCTCAGAAGGATGGAAGGCTGAGTCAACCTTGAGCCGGTGAGACTCGAACTGCTGAACTGCTGGCAGCCGGCAGTCAGCAGAAATAGCCTGCAGTACTGCATTTTAACCATTGTGTCACCACGGCTCCTGAACTAAGAATTATTTATGAAACTGCTTGTTTTGAACTATATCTCAGGATCAGCAGCAGTAGCATCCAAATCTGCAAGAGTCGTGTATTTATATAAAGCAGGTTAAATTATATGCTTTGTTTTACTCTCTCTTTTTTTTAATAAAAATAGTTTATAAAAATAAACATTGATTCATTCAGCCTATTGCACTCTATATTTGTGTTAAGTAGTACCATTTAAACAGTTCCAGGGGTTTTTTTTTGTGGGGTGGCAGCTAAAATTCAGACAAGTGTGTGGGTGAAGTTTGCCATCAGAGTTCTGGATTGCAGGATAAAATGTTGCTCATGGACAAAGAAAAAGTGCGTAAGTGCGGCCAACTTAAGCAGGGTACATGGGTGTGGATTCATGACTATACACATACAAACTTACAGAAACATACACACACAAAAATGACTTTGGATGACTACAAGTGAAATACTTTTTACTGAAAAATAAATCCAAAAAATGGTGAAATGAAGGAATTAAAAAATGCAATTATGCCAGAATGCATGGGAGGGAAAACCATTTTCATCTGTGCATAGCTGTTTTATTTTTTGTAATACCCTATTTGGGCAACTAATTAACTTACCTTATTATTAACATTTCTAATTTCCTTTTTTTTTAATGTCATATTTGACAACACTTTTTTTTTTTAGCAAAGCAGAGTAAAGAATATAGCATTGTGACTATTTTTTCTTGCGTATTCAGGGACTCTTATCACTGCTATCGTAAATACATTCTCGTCTAGTGACTTAAAATATAACCTACAAACATGACACAAGATTAGCAGAAGATAACGGGGATTGCTTCCTTTTCTTTTGAAGCATGGATGCTTGAGCTTTTTTGTTTCTCTTTGTAGTAATATTCGCTGCTTCAAGATTGACCAGCCTTCTGCTGGAGATGCCTCTGGAGCCCCAGCAGTGTGGAGCCATGGTTACACTGAAGCATCCGGAGTTAAGAACAAGTAAGCTGTTCAAAATCACTTGCAAGGCTTTTAAGCCTGACTTTCCCCTTATCACAGTATATTCACCTGTGTGGGAGGGGGGCACTTCTGTTGGATCTAGCTTAACCGTGGTATTAGATGGGCTACTGAGCAACCAGATCTGGAGGGGTGATAAATGTAACATTCAGCAAACTTTGCAGGCAGCAATGTAAAAATTTAGGGATGCAAAATAAAGAAGCACACCTGTTAAAATAAAAAAAATATCTTAATTAGAAAGAGATTTAATCTTACACGCTCACCAATTGTGTGCGCATGTGTGTATAAATGGGAAGGCCAGGGTTGGGGGCAGCCATTTGGTGGTGTACCAAAGGCCATGTTGTTGCCACCTCTTCCCTGTGTGTAAACCACTCTCTATGCTTTTAGAGCAGGTCATACAAATTTTTCAGAATGAAATGGTGTACAAGACAAGGCCACATCAATCTAAAAGTGAATTGATCTCTTAGATATTCAGTTAAGCTTAATATTGACACGGCTTTCCCTGTATTTATTCATTTTGGCCCTCCTGTCCTCAAAAACAAAACAAAAAACTTCTGCAGCCATATTTTGATGATGCCGGAGTGTCAGCTTGTGCATTCCTGTTAGAGGGAGGACCAGTTAAGCTGCTTTGAAGTTCCTTACAACTTGGCACAGCTACCATTCCTCACATTCTTTGCTAGGGAGCTATTTTTAACCCAGGTGGCAAAACTGAGAAATTCCAGGCCTACTGACACCAGCGTCTTTACTTCAAGGGTGGCCCCTTTCTTTTCTAAAAGCTGCATGGATTATTTAGTTTTACCGATTACGTTTCCTACACAAGTTAGTATTTCTGACAGCTTTAACAAATATGACTTCCTCAGCATTGCACTATACTCAGGTAAGTCTCATGGCGTCACTTTTTTCCTCCCCTACAAATCCAAATTTAAATATGGTTAGCCTTTGAGGATATGTTGGTTTTGAAAAGTGCAGTGAATGACTGAGACGAGAACAGACTGAGGAGAGCCAACTATCCCTCTCTCTACAGCAGTGGTTCTCAACCTTTATAGTGCTGAGACCCCTTTAATACAATTCCACACGATGTGGCGACCCCAACTGATCTCAGCGCGCCTTAGCAGCCGCAGAAGGGGGAAAAAAGCGGCAAACTGTTTTTTTGAATTTATCGCACCTGAAGCCATATTGGCTAGCTATCTAAACTGCTTGTGATTGCCTTGAGGACGGAGGCATTAATGCAGAGACTCCTCCCCTATTAAGTTTATCGCGCCTGAAGCCAGATTAGGCTAGCGATTGGGAGTGATTGCAGCTGGCTTGAGAGGAAGACATCAGAGCAAAGATTTCTCTCTTTTTAATTCATTGCGCCTGAAGCCGAATTCGGCTAGCGATTTGAAGAGTCTGCAGCTGGCTTGTGGAGTCAACCATTGGAGCACGATTCTTCGACTCGCAAGTATACTTCCCATATTTCCGATGGTCTTAGGCGACCCCTGGCAAATCGTCATTCGACCCCCAATGGGGTCCCGACCCACAGGTTGAGAACCGCTGCTCTACAGTAAAGGAACTAAAGGAATCATTCTCTGAGTGCAGAGTGGCGAATTCTTGCATGTGCCTATGTTAACATGAATAAGAAGAGTGTGTCAGGTATGGATATAATGCTTTTGAATAGGCACTGTGAAATTGAACTCACTGATTTACAAATATGAATCTGTTCACTTGAAGCTATTCCTCATTTTCAGAATGCAGTGGAATCCTTGGAGTTGCAATTCACTAGTTATGGTTTGAAAAAAGTCTTAAGTGTAAATTATATATCATTTCTATTTATAATGCTCCATTTGGGGACTGGTTCCCAAGGTTACATTTATATTGCTTTGCAATAGTATGGAAGTGTAGCGTCCTTGGTGCACTCCAATCTTGATTGTTTTGTTAGCAGGCTAAGTAACAATTTTTGGTGTTAATCCCCACTTATCGGGTGCTGATTACTAGTAAGGAGTTGTTCTGGTCTTTTTAGCTTTTTTATTGTCTCTTTTAAATAGTATATAAATGTTGTTTATCTCTATGGGCTTGTTGATGGCTGATTTGTCTGAGTTCCAAACTTCCATCTTGGTCTATAATACTCACAGTTTCCCAGTAGAAAGTATGGTTAAGTCTGTCCATCTGTTGTAAAATTAATGTAACATATATTTTATAAGGATCTTTATGTCCCAAAATAGGCTTATACATGAGAAAACACACCTTATGGCGTTGCTGCTGCCGAGATGCTAGATTTTGTTGAGAATGATATTGGGTGTTGGGTCGAATAAATTGTCCAGTTTAATTGAGTCTTGGAAGCATGTATCTCCCTCAATCCAAAAACCCACAGATATGGAAGTAAGAAGGCTAGACCTCATGATCAGATATAGATTTGATAAAAGCTATTACATTTTTGAGAAAAGATCTCTTTTTCACCCCCTTTGAGGCTATGATTGATTATCCATGATTGCCTTTAATAATAATAATAATAATAATATTTTAATTTGTATACCGCCCTTCTCCCGAAGGACTCAGGGCGGTGAACAGGCAAGTAAAATACAAACAGAAACATACACAATATTAAAACCACCCTTAAGAAACTTATTCAATTAGCCAGAAAATTTAAAATAACATTACACCCCATAAAATTACAGAAATTTAAGACCCATCAAAATTCAATTAAAATTTAAAATTTAAAAATCAGGCCAGTCCAGCCATACGAAATAAATAGGTTTTAAGTTCGTGGCGAAAGGTCCTAAGGTCAGGTAGTTGTCGAAGCCCGAGGGGAAGCTCGTTCCACAGGGTAGGAGCCCCCACAGAGAAGGCCCTCGCCCTGGGGGCCGCCAGTCGACACTGTTTGGCTGACAGCACCCTGAGGAGTCCCTCTCTGTGGGAACGCACCGACCGCTGGGAGATAGAAGCCGGCAGTAGACGGTCCCGTAAGTAGCCCGGTCCTAAGCCATGGAGCACTTTAAAGGTGGTAACCAATACCTTGAAGCGCACCCGGAAAACAACAGGTAGCCAGTGCAGTCTGCG
Organism: Ahaetulla prasina; assembly: GCF_028640845.1. Lineage (NCBI taxonomy): Eukaryota > Metazoa > Chordata > Lepidosauria > Squamata > Colubridae > Ahaetulla > Ahaetulla prasina. The sequence continues at coordinate 86,019,129 of NC_080541.1, read as the reverse complement.
CAGGATAGGTGTTACGTGGGAGCTCCGAACCGCTCCCTCAATAACCCGCGCAGCCGCATTCTGGACTAGCTGAAGTCTCCGAGTGCTCTTCAAGGGGAGCCCCATGTAGAGAGCATTGCAGTAGTCCAGGCGAGAGGTAACGAGAGCATGAGTGACCGTGCATAGGGCATCCCAGTCCAGGAAGGGACGCAACTGGCGGATCAGGCGAACCTGATAAAAAGCTCTCCTGGAGACGGTCGTCAAATGATCTTCAAAGGACAACCGGCCATCCAGGAGCACGCCCAAGTTGCGTACCCTCTCCATTGGGGTCAACGACTCACCCCCGACAGACAGCCGCATCTGCAGCTGACTGTACCGGGATGCCGGCATCCACAGCCACTCCGTCTTGGAGGGATTAAGTTTGAGCCTGTTCCTCCCCATCCAGACCTGTACGGCTTCCAAACACCGGGACAGCACTTCGACAGCTTCGCTGGGGTGGCCCGGGGTGGAAAAGTACAGCTGGGTGTCATCAGCGTATAGTTGGTATCTCACCCCAAAACCACTGATGATCTCACCCAGCGGCTTCATATAGATGTTGAACAGGAGGGGTGAGAGAATCGATCCCTGCGGCACCCCACACATGAGGCACCTCGGAGTCGATCTCTGTCCCCCTGTCAACACCGTCTGCGTCCGGTCAGAGAGGTAGGAGGAGAACCACCGATAAACGGTGCCTCCCACTCCCAACCCCTCCAACCGGCGCAGCAGGATACCATGGTCGATGGTATCAAAAGCCGCTGAGAGGTCTAATAGGACCAGGGCAGAGGAATAACCCTTATCCCTGGCCCTCCAGAGATCATCCACCAGCGCGACCAAAGCTGTCTCCGTACTGTATCCGGGCCGAAAGCCGGACTGGAACGGGTCTAGATAGACAGCTTCATCCAGGTACTGGGGTAGCTGACATGCCACCGCACTCTCTACAACCTTCGCCGTGAAGCGAAGATTGGAGACTGGGCAGTAATTTCCTAAAACAGCTGGGTCCAGGGAAGGCTTCTTGAGGAGAGGTCTCACCACCGCCTCTTTCAAGGCAGCGGGAAAGACCCCCTCCCGCAAAGAAGCATTTGTAATCCCCCGGAGCCAGCCTCGTGTCACCTCCTGTGTGGCCAGTACCAACCAGGAGGGGCACGGATCCAGTAAACATGTGGTGGCATTCAGCCTACCCAGCAACCTGTCCATGTCCTCGGGAGTCACAGGGTCAAAATTATCCCAAACCACCTCAACAAGACGGGTCTCGGAACTCTCGCCTGGATCTACCCAATTTTGATCCAATCCGTCCCGAAGCTGAACGATTTTATCGTATAGATAACCGTTAAACTCCTCGGCACGCCCTTGTAGGGGGTCCTCCCACCCCTCCTGTTGGAGGAAAGAGCGGGTCACCCGAAACAGGGTGGCCGGGCGGTTATCTGCCGACGCAATGAGGGAGGAAATGTAGGAACGTTTCGCATCCCTCAATGCCACTAGGTAGGTCCTGCTATAGGACCTAACTAGTGTCCTGTCAGCCTCAGAACAGCTGGATCTCCAGACACTCTCTAGGCGTCTTCTCCGGCATTTTATCTCCCTCAGCTCCTCGGAGAACCAAGGAGCTGGTTGAGACCGACGCCGGGTCAGAGGCCGCAAAGGCACAACACGGTCCAAAGCTCCAGCCGCGGCCTGTTCCCAGGCCGCGACTAGTTCTTCAGTTGTGTCGTGGGCCAGATTCTCGGGAAACGGCCCAAGCTCCGTCAGGAACCTCTCTGGGTCCATCAGGCGCCTGGGACGGAACCAACGCATTGGTTCCGTCTCCCTGCGGTGGTGGGTAGCGGTCAGAAAGTCTAGACGAAGGAGAAAATGATCTGACCATGACAAAGGTTCTACAACTAAATCATTTAAAACCAGATCATTCAACCACTGGCCAGAGATAAAAATCAAGTCTAGGGTGCCTCCCCCGACGTGGGTAGGGCCGTCAATTAATTGAATCAGGTCCATGGCCATCATGGAAGCCATGAACTCGCGAGCCGCCGAGAATGCCACGCCGGTTGATGGCAAATTGAAATCCCCCATGACCAACAGTCTAGGGGTTTCAACTGCCAACCCGGCCAGCAACTCCAACAGCTCAGGCAGGGCTGTTGTCACGCAGCAAGGAGCCAGGTACGTGATCAGCAAGCCCACCTGAGTCCTACGACCCCACTTCACCCAGCTATCTGAGGCACAGTGGTCTGCCTCGGCTCAAGACTCTCCTTAATAATAACCGCCACCCCGCCACCCCTACCCTGGGCCCTCGGCTGATGGAATGCTCGGAAACCTGGTGGGCACATCTCCACTAGGGGAACCCCCCCTTCGGTGCCCAACCAGGTTTCCGTAATGCCCATAACGTCCGCGGTCCCTTCCTGAATTAGATCTGAAATCAGGGGGGCTTTATTAACCACGGACCTGGTATTACATAACATCAGCCAAAGGCCCAAGTCCCAAGTACTCTGGCCACTCGGGTCACGAGAAAATCCTGGGGGGCCGGAGCACGTAATCACTCGTAAACAGCGAGAGCGAACCCCCAAAACCTGATGTGGCCCCCCCTTCCATCATATCTGCCTCTCCCACTTACCGTATTAATAGCTCGACCCTGATAAGCTGGAACGACACCCCTCCCCGCTACCTTCGGACCTGTTAAGTTACTGCCGCGAACACATGGTGGACTTAGCACCCTCCCTGACAGGTTTCCCCCCCCCCCACCCATCCACCCCCCCGACCCAAACCCGTCAATTTCCCTCCCCCCCTTAAAATTCCCATTAAAACTCCCCGGTAAAAAAACGATTAAAACAGTTCGTTAAAAATCCCCTAAACCTCCTAGATTTAGCATGCCAAAATAAAAATATTACAAAATATTTTAGACAAACCTTACAAAATATTTTATAGGTCGTTCTTGACTTACGACCATTTAGCAATGGTTCAAAATTATAACTACCTCAAGAAAAGTATCTTACAACTTGTGCTTGCATTTACAACCGTTATACCACTCCTGTGGTCAAGGGATCATAATTCAGGCACTTGGCAAGTAGCTCACATTTGTGACTGTTGCAGTGTCCTGCAGTCATGCAATTGTAATATATGACTTTTTTTGTGTTCATATGATTCACTTAAGGGCCTCTGTGAAATTGGGTCCAACTTAACTTATAACTACAGCATATGACAGAAATTCCAGTCCCAACTATGGTTTTAAGTCAAGGACTAACTTATCCCAAACACTGGGACAGGTGAAGAGTTGCCAAAATTGCACCTAAAATCATGGAGTACAATATTTTTGTTATGCATGTGCAGAAGCAATGACCATTAACCAGACTGTTTTGCCAAACAACAGATTTTTATCCTTTGAAGTGAGGTCCAAAATCAGAGTTTGCTTTTAATGTCTGAAGTCTGCTGAATTTAGATCTTTAAAACTGAGGATTTATTTAAATCAATGTATTTAGATGCAAATTAGAGCAAAAAGAAGAGAACTTCCTCTCAAGGTTGTACTTTTGGAAGTGATCCAGTTTAAGATGGAAGATCATTTATGCGACAGATGCATATTTGTGTTCATTACATATATGATATCATGAGATATTTTCTTCCATCTATCCATCTCTTGGCTAAGGAAGGATCCTTCCACTCTCTCTGCTGAGCTTAATTATTTTCCATAGATTGATATTATCTCTTAATGCAGTCTCCCCCAAACCCATTCTTGAGGATAACAGGAATTAGATTTTCTGAGGAGGCTCTTGAGAGGAAAGACAATATTTCTATTGATTAAAATTTCCTTCCTTCCTTCGTTCCTTCCTTCCTTCCTTCCTTCCTTCCTTCCTTCCTTCCTTCCTTCCTTCCTTCCTTCCTTCTTTCTCTCTCTCTCTCTCTCTCTCTCTCACACACACACACACACAAATAAATTCAAGTAGGCGGCTGTTTACATCTTATTCTGATTTTACTCTTGATGATTTTGATTGCTTTCTGGTTATCCAGTCTGTAATATAGGGGGGAAGATACAGCATGTCTTCATGGCATGTTCCTTTCATTGTATCTGTAAGAGTATCTATAGTATAGGTAGTCCTTGACTTACAATAGTTGGTTTAGTCACCGTTCGAAGTTACATCGGCACTGAAAAAGTGACTTATGACCGTTTTTCATACTTGCGACCATTGCAGGATCCCCATGGTCATGTGATTTGCATTTGGATGCTTGACAGCTGACTCACATTTATGACAGTTGCAGTCATGTGATCCCCTTTTGCAATCTTCTGACAAGCAAAGTCAGTGGGGAAACAGATTCACTTAACAGCCATATTACTAACTTAGCAACTGCGGCGATTCACTTAGCATATATGGCAAGGAAAGTCCTAAAATGGGGGCAAAACTCAATTAACAAATTTCTCGCTTAACAACATAAATTTTGGGCTCAATTGCAGTCGTAAGTCGAGAACTACCTGTAGAGTCAGTTTCAGCCAAGAGGATTAGCTGAGAGGTTAGTCTTCACTGCTTCAGAGTTTTATACATGCTCAACATGTATAAACTGTCATTCCTAATGGAACTGATTAACCATGGTCCCACTAATATTATTTTGTTCGCATGGTGCCAGACAGAGGCCAATGCTACAAACAGGATATAAGTGCACTACTACGTTCCCACTCACGTTTTCTGGGTATTGGCACTGAAACATGCCATTTCCATTACTGGAGGAATACCTTGAAGCTTCATGGCAATGAAAATGAAATATTGACAGTCTTTAAAGTATACATATTCCCTTTTCATTTTATCCTTGTAAATACCTGGGTCTCAGTAGAGGCTGTGTGACATTCGTTGCCTTGGTAGCAAGTTACTCTTGCTTAATGAAATTAACATGTTGCATTAAATAAGAATGTGATTTGCTTGGTTTTTGGATTAGCTATTTTAGCCATTGAGGTCTGTAGGCAAGGTTTGCGGATTAGCTTATGTGAACCTGGCCAATTGTCCTTTATTTCATACATAATGATTAAGTGAAATGTGTGAATCAAGCCTATTTGCAGAGTCCAGCCACATCAAGTTCCCTGCTGATTGAAATATTTTCATTTTTCGGATCAAAACTGTGAGCTGTTTTCCTGGGCTCTCCTCATTTCTCATGCCCCCTTTCTGTAAGAACCTCTTTTGATTGTTTCCTCATTATCCTAATGGCTCTGCTTATCCTCCAAAGAACTATTTTGAGACATTTTTCCTCTGGTACAGAAGGAAAGCTAATGGCATGAAGCGAGCAAAGGAACAAACCCAAATTAACAAGGATGAGTTTGAAAATAAAAGGACACTCGTACATTATACGCCCAGTGATGTTAAGAGTGAATGACCGTAACGGGATGGATTTGATTTAAATCAAGTCAATTTAAATCATAATTTAAATCACTAGTAAAAAAGGCTTGATTTAAACCGACTCAATTTAAATCATAATTTTTAAAGAGCAACTGTGATCTCTGTCCCGCAACGGCTCCTCTTCCGACCCGCTGTTGACTCTCCGACAGTCCCATTCACTTTAATGGGACAGCTGGTGTTGTGGCAGTGACACCACAAGGTGAGGAACATAGCGGGCAGCAGGTGAGTGGATGCCCACTAACAGGCGCTGCCATGATGGATCTGAAATGACAGGTGATCATTAAATGTAAGGACTCATTCTCGCTGGTAGTTAGAATCTTTAATATTATTATTTGCAAACAAAATGAAGATTTCCTATTTAGCTTGCAGAGCTTAGATTCATTGAACGAGTCCATCAAAAATGTAAATATTGCAGAATATACAGCTTCATGCTACATTTTATTCAGCTGCATTTCATGCTGAATAAAATAAATTATTAATGTATCTTAAATAGAAAACTCTCTTTAGATAGATTTTGACTCCAAAAGCATTTTATTAAAATAAGTTTGATTTTAAAAAATCCAATTTAAATTTTTAAAAAATCTGATTTTTTAAAAACTTTAAAAAAAAACCAACATAAATTTTTATCCACCCTGGACTGTAAAGAATATGGCTATGATAAAAAGTTAAAAGTTCTGTGTTCATTTTTTTCTAAAAACAGAATTCTGGGTCTTTTGTTCCTTATCAAATTGAGCATAATTATATATTACATTGCATAATTCTGGGTTTGGTAGTCATTAGGAGTGGCAGTGAGTAAAAGAATACATTTGAGCCTTAACCTCTGGCATGGATATGCAAGGACGAGAAATTTGCCATTGTTTTTTCTTTTAAAACGACAACTCCAAGATTCTGAACTGAATTCTGCATTTCACAAACATGATTTGCATGAACATCGCAGCATGACTTTGAGCTAGTCAATATTTCACTACCCCATCAGGATGCAAGGATAAAAGGAGCAGTATTCTTCCTATGTGCTACTTCAAATGCCTCAAGAAAAGTCAAGAGACAAATATAATAATCAGGAATACAAGTTAAAGGAGTCGTGATAGTTTCTGTATTTTTGCTAAGCAGATTGGTGTTTGAGATAAACTTTTGTGGCGGCATCGCTTCAGATTTGGAAATGTCCTCCTGGTTTCTTTATGTGTCATTTTAAACATTTAGTGTTCTGTTGCTTGAACTTTTGACATTGGACATAATATCCTTTTTAATTTTAATAATGCTCTTGATAGTTTTTTGATATATTTTCATCCTGTATTTTTGTGTCTTTATTTTGTAATACGTTTTGTGGAAATTTTTAAATTATATTTCTCCTTAGTCACCTTTCAGTTAGATGAAAGGTACAAATTATATGTTGGATTTAAAAAAAAAAGGGTAGCAGAATAGCAGTGGAAGCCAGCAGGTTCAAATATTAAGTTGACTGATTTGGGGTTTCTATTTTATTTATTTATATATCATAAATATATAAATTTTAAAAGAAGACCAACAATGATATTGGTATTCCAAAGAAAGGAATACCAAAGAAAGGAAGTTAATATAGTTTCTGTTCCTTTTTCTATGTAAATATTTCCTATTTCCTTCCTAGTTTTTGGGGGGAAGACAGTGACACTGTAATTTTTCTTAAACTTTGCTGAACTATTTCTCAGTGACACTAATTTTTCTTAAACTTTGCTGCACTATTTCTAGTATGATAATGGAAACTCAAGCCAGTTACGTGTAGAATCATCTTTAAAACAACTGAAGTTATATTTCACACTAAGTCTAATATGTCCAACCTTCATAACTTTAAGACTTGTGGACTTGAACTCCCAGAAATCCCCAGCTGGCTAGGGAATTCTGGGAGTTGAAGATCACAGGTTTTAAAGTTGACAGGGTTGGACATCCCTCTGCTGTGATTTTAAATTGGCCAGAAAGTCACAGTGAACAGCAACAGCTTTTATTCACAGGTCTAGAGCAGGGGTCTGCAGGCCATGCCCAACCCAGCTCTGCAAAGGGAAAAAAGTCATGTGACGGCAATGTGACGCTGCGAGTTTGACACCCATGATCTAGAACAGTGGTTACCAACCGGTGGTCCGCAGACCACTGGTAGTCCGCAGCACGCCCAGGTGGAGGAGCTGCTCCGGGATAAGCAATGGCCAGTCTTGTGATTAGAGCTCTCAGCCCCAAGACACTGGCTGGCCCATGAGATGACAGAGAGAAAGAGAATGAGAGAGAGAGAGAATGAGAAAGAGTGGGGGAGAGAGAAAGAAAGGAGGACAGAGAGGAGAGAAAGAAAGAAAGGGGGAAGAGAGATGAGAGAGAGAGAAAGAGAAAGGGGGAGGAAGAGGGAGAGGGAGAGAGAAAGAGAAAGAGGAGAGAATGAGAGAGACAGAAAGAGAGGGGGGAGAGAGAAAGACAGAATGAAAGAGAGAGAAAGAGACAGAATGAAAGAGGATATGTGTGTGTGTGTGTGTGTGAGAGAGAGAGAGAGAGAGAGACAGAGAGAAAGAGTGGAGGGGAGAGAGAGAGAAAGATTACAAAGAGAAAGAGAGAGAATGAGAGAGAGAAAGAGGGGGGAGAGAGAAAGAGAGAATGAGAGACAGAGACAGAATGAAAGAGAGAGAAAGAGACAGAATGAAAGAGGATATGAGAGAGAGAGAGGCTGAGAGAGAAAGAGTGGGGTAGAGAGAGAGAGAGAGAGGAGGGAGAGTGCCTGAAGGACCCCATCTCATCACTGGGAGTTCAAGCACTTCAGCAGGCGCTGGATTCATATTAGTGGTCCATGGGATTTAAAACTATGAACTTGGTGGTCTCTGAGGTCCAAAAGGTTGGGGACCTTGGTCTAGAGGATGAATGCCATTTAAGCTATAATGTTTTTCTGTCTCTTCTATATATTGCCTTATATCAATTTGCTGATGGCAAAATAATTGGGTTAACAATCAAGTATAACTGAATTCCATTGAGGCACATCTAGGAAAAATGTGTCTTGTCCTTTATGATTGTAATGTTTTTGTAATTAAATGGGATGATGGTTTTCTTTTTGTATATTACATATGCTTGATTTTAACACCCAGTGCTTTTTTCTGTGTCATGCCCAAAGGAAATGCCCAAAGTACTACATGGCAAAAAGGCCAGTAGATTGATTACACATATACTTAGCTTGCTGAGAGAATAGGATTATTCTCTATTTTGCTTCTACTGTAGAATTGTTTAGATGGATTCAGATTTTTCAACCAAGTACTACATTCTCCATCCTCTTTGGATTAAGATCTCTCTTTTCAAAATGAACTGCAAGAAATGTGAAAGCTGCTTATGTTAATACCTAGAAAATGTGGGAGTGAAACTTGATGGCACGTTGATGAAGATAGCTTTGTAGAAAATTGCCAGTCAGTTGCCCTCATGCTAAACTGGCTTGGATTGCTCCACACTTTTATTTATTTATTTATTTGTTTATTTATTTTGACAGACTGTGTGTGGCAGCTCTTTCCGCCAATAACTTCTGTGAGAACAGGGAGGCCCTCTATGGAGTCTTTGATGGGGACCGCAACGTGGAAATACCCTACCTTCTACAATGTACCATGAGTGATATCTTGGCAGAAGAGCTGCAGAAAACTAAGAATGAAGAGGAATACATGATCAACACGTTCATTGTAATGCAGAGGTCAGTTGTGTTTGCAAAGTTGATGAGCACCATCTCTTAGAGTTTGACATGACTTGACAGCAGAAAACCTTTACCTGCAGTTGTTGATATTTGAAGAAGAATATTGTAGCATTAACTTAGCTCTTACATTACCATTAAGAAAAGTCTTTAACAGAAAGAGTTTGAAAACTGGCCACTGAGAAGATATGTTCAGCATTTCCCATGTATCATAAGTGATAATTAAGGGATTTACTTGCTAAACATTTCTGCTTTACTTGCTAAACATTTCTGCTTACACTTCAGCAGAAGTTGGAGGATTCTCCAGATCAATGAATTAACACTGTTTATTCCCCTTGAAATCATGTTTTTATATTTAATGTTTGACTAAAATTGGAGAAGATTAATAATACAGCAAGCTGCATTTAATTTACCAGAGCTTAATTCCAAAAGTGAACTGGACAGAAGCTAGTGACCATTTTGCTAGAAACAATAATGACTTGATTCCTGCCATTTCTATCTTCTGTTTCGTTTGCACAAAAGTGACTGGCTCTGGTGCTTTGCATATATAGATTCAAATGCTATTTGTCTCAGCTCTCTTCTTCCATTAAATTACCTAAATTCTCAGATGCAACTCTTTTAAAATATTATGAAAATCATACATTTCTTCTTGTATACCCCCCTTTAAAAAAAGGAGAGAACAGCCTGTATATAGATATACTGAATGTAGATACATAGCTCCCTAGCAGCTCATTTCCACTATTACTCTAGACTGAATAATCAAAAGCAAATTGTTTAAATTATAACCAGATACGGCTTTTGGAAGAAGATAGATGGATTTTTATGCATTATTTATGTAGGCTTGACAGTTCTGAGATGAACTGGAAACCGCCAATTTTGGAGAAATGTACAGTTGGGAGGATGTAATTAATATGTGAGTTTGGACTTAATTGGGATTTCTGCAGTCATGTTTATCTGATCCAGTTGGTTTGAAAAGGGAATGCAAAACTAGAATGCCTTTCTTATTTTTCTTTTCTAATAGTTTGCCTATTTAGAAAAGTTCTGGACAAGGGGGCATGCAAAACCTAAGAAATTTGAACTGTTTCAAATTTGAAACACTCTAGTTCAAGTGTGCTGTTTCAAGATTGAAACTCTTCCAGAATAATTGGAAGTCGCTGTTTTGTACTCAAATATAATTTTAAATGTCAAAACTATCTCAGTTCAGTACATTTTGGGCACCCCTATTCTTGAACTGTTGGAATGTCAGGTCTTCCGTTTCTCTGAGGGGAATTTGCTTTGAGTTCAGCCTTAGGAATGTTGGAAGAGATACCTTCTATTGAATTGGCCTGTTTGCATACATAGCACAGTGTTGTCTCTGTTCTGTGATCCTCCTAGTTGGAGGGCACGAGAATGGCTTTGGTTCCCTGGGGGTTCTGATGAAGAGTTCCTATTTCTTTCTAATGTAGTCCAGGAGTGAAATCCAGCAGGTTCTGACAGGTTCTGGAGAACCGGTAGTGGAAATTTTGAATAGTTTGGAGAATTGGCAAATACTACCTCTGGCTGGTCCCAGAGTGTGATGGGAATGAAGATTTTGCAATATTCTTCCCCCAGGAGTGGGGAGGGAATGGGGAGTTTGCAGTATCCTTCCCCTGGAGTGGGGTGGGAATGAAGATTTTAGAATAGAATAGAATAGAATAGAATTTTTATTGGCCAAGTGTGATTGGACACACAAGGAATTTGTCTTGGTGCATATGCTCTCAGTGTACATAAAAGAAAAGATACGTTCATCAAGGTACAACATTTACAACACAATTGATGGTCAATATATCAATATAAATCATAAGGTTGCCAGCAACAAGTTATAGTCATACAGTCATAAATGGAAAGAGATTGGTGATGGGAACTATGAGAAGATTAATAGTAGTGCAGATTCAGTAAATACTTTGACAGTGTTGATGGAATTATTTGTTTAGCAGAGTGATGGCCTTCGGGAAAAAACTGTTCTTGTGTCTAGTTGTTCTGGTGTGCAGTGCTCTATAGCATCGTTTTGAGGGTAGGAGTTGAAACAGTTTATGTCCAGGATGCGAGGGGTCTGTAAATATTTTCACGGCCCTCTTCTTTTTTGCAGTATCTTTCCCCTGCCACACCCACCAAGCCACAACACGCCCACCAAGCCATGCCCACAGAACCATTAGTGAAAGAAATTGAATTTTACCACTGATGTAGTTATTTAACTGGGAAGGTCAGGTAACAAATCAAGGAGCCACACAAACTGTACCAATTAACTGCAAAAGTAATCTTCAGGTAGAGCTTCAACACCTACTGACTTCATAAACATATTGGCAAGAATATATCCCCTTTCTGGATATTTAAAAAAAATTCCAATTGAGCCTACAGCCCTAGTATGTTGCGGTTGTCTCCCATCTGGTTACTAATAAGGTCCAGCACTCCTTAGCTTTTGAAAATCAGCCAAGGTCAACTACTGCTACCATCTGGATGATCACTAAACTATGAACTGTAAAAATTCCATCAGCAGCTCTAATAGAATGCATCAAATTTCACTTGTAGGTGTCTTAATTGCTCTGTGTGTATGCGTTCCTCACTTTTTCTGCTGAATCTTGAAAATAAGTGTGTGTGATGACCTTAATTCTATACGCATGATCATTGCTTCTCCCTATTTAACCTCTTAATGTTGTTTTCTTGAAATTTCAGGAAGCTTGGAACTGCTGGGCAGAAACTTGGAGGTTCCGCTGTCCTTTGCCACATCAAACATGACCCATTAGATCCAGGTGGATGCTTCACGTTAACCTCAGCAAATGTGGGAAAGTGCCAATCCGTTCTCTGCAGGAACGGGAAGCCTCTGCCTTTGTCTAGGTCTTATATGATGAGCTGTGAGGAAGAGCTGAGGAGGATCAAGCAGCACAAGGCCATTATTACAGAAGTAAGACACTGGGTTGTCAGCCCCAGGGAGGGTGATGGAGGGAGGGATCAGGTTAATAAAATGCAGGTGCTTCTTCGCAAATCTGTTTCGGAACGCTGCCAATAAAGCAGAATTTGCTTCTGACATCTTGACCACATTCTTATGATTAATGATTGTAACTTGATTTATAAGCTATGACCTATCACTTTCCTGCCTGGGCAGGGGGTTGGACTAGAAGACCTCCAAGGTCCCTTCCAACTCTGATATTATTATTATTATTATTATTATTATTATTATTATTATTATTATTATTATTATTATTATTATTATTATTATCATTTTGTTGTTTTTATGTACACTGAGCATTCTATTCTATTCTATTCTATTCTATTCTATTCTATTCTATTCTATTCCCATCCCCATCCCCATCCCCATCCCAAAATTTTTAAATGCATGTATGCAAGTACATATATACCGTGTTTCTCCAAAAAGACTACCCACCTTGAAAAGAAGCCTTATCATGTTTTTGAACACATGTGATCAAATTAAGCCCCACCCACAAAATTAGCCCTAATTAAGACCCCGCCCATCCTGGGGCGCAGGGAGTGGGGCGAGGCACACAGGTAAAAAATAAGCTAGGGTGTGGATGGGAGGGGTGGAGCTGCTTACCAGGCCTCACACACCCCGACACCTGCCTTGCCTTCTTCTGCGGCCGTTTCTTCTGTGGCTCTTGCCACCACTTGCAAGTATCGCCCCAGCCTCCATTTTGCCTTCAGATGCCTGCTGGAAGGCTTCTGAAGGCAAATTGGAGGCCTGGGGCGATGCGTGCGAGTGGTGACAAGCGGCCACAGAAGAAGTGGGGCAGCAGCGGGCTCCTGCTGGGCAGCGCTTTCGGTGCCACCGCCGCGAGGTGAGTCAATAATTAGAACCCTCCCAAAAAAAAAGGCCTAGCTGTTTTTTTCAGGGGTCAAAAGGAAATAAGACCCTGGCCTTCATTTTGGAGAAACCTGGTATATATAATTTAGACTTATAAGGACACTTCAATTCAGAAGTGACTCTGCACAGCATATACCAAAAAATCAATATAATGTCTTTTAAAAAACAGACAAAATTGAACAGAAAAGAAACCTCACATACGAGAGAAAACATATATCACAATCCCTCATGAAATATGCATCTAATAGCTTTACCATCAAACTATCCCAAAGTTTAGAGAAAAGTCAAGATCTTTGGGAGGCCATCCTAAAAGAAATATACGGCAAAGTTTCCTAAAATGCTGTTATGGACAGCCACTACAATGTCCATAATATTAATATCACAGGTATTCTTCCCAAACCAAAGGTACTTTCTTCAGTTTGCCCATTTCCACCATTTATAACATTTTTAAAATTAAAGCATGTAAAGTTATGAAATACAAGACATTTCCTTCAGTTTAACTTTCCTCTTTCCCCATTCCTACTTCCCTTTTCATGTTTGATCCAGTCTTTAAATGAATACAGGATGTTAAAAATTCCCTGATTTTATTTAAAGTCAAATCAAGCCAAAACTTGAGAATATGAATACTACTTATTTTAATTTTTTAAAAACAATGTTTTTCCTCTCTGATATTAATCTTTTTTTCCCCTGAGGGGAAGTAACATATCTGAAAAAGACATGTAATTGGGGCATGTGAAAACAGTTTTTTCTGCAGAGCAATTTCCTGAAAACAAACAAGAGCCCAGACATAATTTATTTCCTCTTCCAATTTATATGATTACAGTAAATCTGCATTTCTCCAAGCCTAGAAATATGAGTTTGGTATGGTAGGGCTGTAAAAAAGAAACCCACAGCTTGTTAATTTTTCCTTCTTTTAATGCTATGCAGTGCAGAAGCGACTTGTACAGGGATGGTATGTTAAGAGTTATTTGATGCCAAGTATCCGTTGCCATTGCAGGTAGTCCTTGACTTACAATAGTTCCTTTAGTGACCATTTGAAGTTACAACAGATCGAAAAAAAGCGACTTGCGAACATTTTTCACGCTTAGCACTATTGTAGCATCCCCATGCTCATGTGATCAAAATTCAAACGCTTGGCAACTGGTTCATTTTATAACATTTGTAGTGTCCTGAGGTTATGTGATCATTTTTTCAAAGCAAAGTCAATGGGAAGCCAGATTCACTTAACAACCGTGTTGCTTAACTTAACAACTTCAGCGATTCACTTAACAACTGTGACAAGAGAGGTCATAAAATGTGGCAAAACTCACTCAACAACCGACTTGGTTAGTCACAGAAATTTTGGGTTCAATTGTAGTCGTTAAGTCGACTACTACCTGTAGTGTCCTTAATTCCTGCTTCGGTAAGTAGTCCGCTGCTTTATTTCATGCAGCTGGTGTCGCCACTTTTTCTCACCAGCTTCTTTTTCACCAGTTCTGTGAAAAATTACTCACTTCTAAGTCATCTGGATTTTTGCATCTCTTTGCCACTGAATGTTATCAGAGCTTCACAATCACATAGGGCTTCCTACTAACGTCTTCTGAAGAGAAGAAGAAATCACTCCATAATATTTATATCATTAATGATGTCATCCAACATGTGGGGTGCCAGAGTCTAAAATCCATCCAATTAAAGGGATAACTAGGGCCAGTTATGTGAGCATATCAGTAAACAATAAGAGTTGAAATATATACGGTAGAAACTTTGACTTCCTTCATCACAATGAAGTTCTTATTATGTAGATTCCAGAGACATGTCATGCTCCTAAAGAGACATTTCTGAAGGCTTCATTTTACAACATCATCTGTAAAGCTCCAGAACCAGTCAGTGTCATATTTATGAAATGGAGATGATTTAGGGCCTCTGGTGGCTTAGACTGCTAAGACAGTCTGTTATTAGCAGCTGCTTGCAATTAATGCAGGTTCAAGTCCCACCAGGCCCAAGGTTGACTCAGCCTTCCATCCTTTATAAGGTAGGTAAAATGAGGACCCAGATTGTTGGGGGCAATAAGTTGACTTTGTATATAATATACAAATGGATGAAGACTATCGCTTAACACAGTGTAAGCCACCCTGAGTCTTCGGAGAAGGGCGGGATATAAATGCAAATAAAAAATAAATAAAAAATAAATAAAAAATAAATTAAAAAAATTAAAAAAATTTAGGGCAATAGCAAATCTTACCAAGAGTGGCTATCCTGGAAAAAAAAAATCCTTCCAAGATCTCAACATAAAGTTGTCCAGGAAGTCATAGAGAACTTCTAAACAACATTCGGGAATCTGCTTGCTTCTCTAGCTGTGGCTAGAGTATTTTTAAAAAAGTAGCAGGCAAAGTGGAATTTGTGTGAAAATAGCAAGGCAAATACCAGAACGTTGATGCTCATTTCTAGATTGCCACTAAGACCTCTGTTGAAATATTTTACAGAAATATGCGGACATCAGTGGTTGAATGATTGGTGTTATGTTTCATAGAAACCAAGCATTACATTCTTATTGATTGAGCGATCTACCTTCTGAGTCTCGCCACCCTCTGGGTGATATATATCAGTAGGATTCTGAAGAAGCGATGATATTCAGTGACAAAGAGATGCAAACATTCAAAAAATGCAGAAGTGACAAATAATTACTTCACTGGTCAGTGGGCCAATTGTGGATTACTGTTTTCCCACAACTGGCAGCAGGTAACTAGTAGAAGTTTATGATGCATTTCAAAAAAAAAAAAGCTCAGAAAAGGTCTTGTTCAAACTCAGAACATTTCCAGAGGAATTGAACAAAGTTGGAATACTTTTGGTAAAGTTGGAACAATCCACGTGAAGCACAGATGTCCAACCCTGGCAACTTTTAAGACTTGTGGACTTCAACTCCACAAGATGGCTAGCTGGGGATTTCTGGGAATTAAAGTTCACAAGTCTTAAAATTCCCAAAGTTGGACAGGCTTTTGAGATCAGGCTTTTGAGATCAGAATGTTTTGAATTTGAAAGGTTTTGCATACTTCAGATGTGAAAAATCTACAGAGAGAAAAAGCCCTATAGTTTTAATCTGCCCAGTATCGGTAACGGTGCAGATCTGTTACTTTTTTATTGTTATTAGTTATAGAAATTCAACATCATGTCTCAAAAGTGGCAGGAAGGGAGGTAGGATAAGGTTCCCTTCTCCCTTTAACTACTTTTAGATTGACATTGACAGTCCATTCTGAAGCCACAGAGCTCCTCTCAGCCTCTTTTAAAATTATTGGACATCCTAGACATTGCAGATATTATATTTCTCTTAGATGAGTTTCCAGTGGACCAGAATGATGGTCCACACTACTCAGAGGTACTAACAGCTTGGATTGATTCTAAAACCAGCTCTTTACTCAAACCTTATCCCTCCTCTCTCTCAAGTAAGAGCTGCTATTTAGCTCTTAAAACAACATTAAGCAATTAACATATGTTTTGTTCCTTCCTTCTAGGATGGCAAAGTGAATGGTGTAACAGACTCAACAAGAATTTTGGGATATACCTTTCTTCACCCAAGTGTTGTTCCACGCCCCCACGTACAGTCCATTACTTTGACTCCTCAGGATGAATTCTTCATTCTGGGCAGCAAAGGCCTATGGGACAGTCTCTCCATCGACGAAGCTGTGGAGGCTGTCAGGAACGTCCCCGATGCCCTTGGAGCTGCCAAGAAACTTTGCACGTTGGCTCAGAGCTATGGCTGCAACGATAGCCTCAGTGCCGTGGTGGTTCAGCTCAACGTAACTGAGGATAGCTTCTGTTGCTGTGAGTTAAATGGGGTGCCTCCTCCCAGCCCAGGTAGCTTCCCCCAGTCTGTCAACGTAGTAATCAAAGATAAGCCTTCTGATGGTTTGGGGATGCCTTCATCAAGCAGCGGCATGGCCTCTGAGATCAGCAGCGAGATCTCCACTTCCGAAATGAGCAGCGAGGTTGGATCCACGGCCTCCGACGAGCCACCTCAGGTAACCATGAACGAAAACAGTCCCGCTTACCCTAATGAACAGCGCTGTATGCTCCACCCAGTTTGCCTCTCCAACTCCTTCCAAAGGCAGCTGTCCAGCGCTACGTTTTCCAGCGCCTTTTCAGACAATGGCCTTGACAGCGATGATGAGGAGCCAATCGAAGGGGTCTTTTCTAATGGCAGCAGAGTCGAAGTGGAAGTGGACATCCACTGCGGTCGAGCAAAGGAGAAGCAGATAGTATTGCAGGCCCCGGTGGAAGTCACCGACGAAGGCATCGTCATCAGTGCGAATGAAGAAGACACGTGCCTCCTTCGGAAGGCTGACCCTTCTGCCACTGGCACGATCGGGCGCCGCCGAGGCAACGGCTCAGTGGCTCCTCTGGAGAGGAGCCACAACCTAATTGAAGTAGCAGCCGATGCGCCACTCAGGAAGACGGGGGGCTATTTTGCTGCTCCAGCTCAGCCAGATCCAGATGATCAGTTCATAATCCCACCAGAGCTTGAGGAGGAGGTGAAGGAGATAATGAAGCAACATCATGAGCAGCAGCAGCAGCAACAGCAGCAGCAACAACAGCAGCAGCAGCAGCAACAACAACAGCAGCAGCAGCAACAACAACAGCAGCAGCAGCAGCAGCAACAGCGTCAATATCAGCTGGACCAACTGCCCGATTATTACGATACGCCACTATGACGGAGTTTTGGGAAACAAGCTAACAAGACATTAAGAGCTGGAAGCTCCTTAGGTTTGTATTACACTAACGAGGTGAGGAAGGAGGAAAGCTTTTGTTCCACTTTCTCTTCCAGATCCTTCCCTTTAACTGAGAAGTGCAGCTGCTTCTTGTTTGTTAGCTGTAATGATCACCAACTCTTTTTCCCCCCCTCTTTTTCTAGTGATGCTTCACTGGTTAGAAATTAATCTAGTTTAACTCTTCCCCTTCCTTAACATATCAGATGTGTACAAAACAAGTGGAGAAAAATTAAAATACAAAAGGTTTAATATATTACAAAGAAACTGATGATGACGTTGATGTAATATTTTTTAAAATTGTTCTTTTTTTTTTCTTTCCTCTGTCTGTTTGGAAAACAGGGCAGTATTGCCAGTGCTAAATGATTAAGTAATATTGTAATACTGTTATTTCTTTGAGAGAAAAAAAAGGCTTTTTTGGTCTTGAAAATGGATAGACATTTGTAGAATTATGGAGACTAACTCCTAGGAGTTGCTTTTACTCTTTCAGGTGACTTTAAGTCACTGAGACTCACTAATTTTCTCTGAGAGAACAGCTGATTGGGAAATTCCTGTAAATAACTCAGTGTTGTATAGTGATGCTTCACATGTTTTTGTAGACCTGGCAGGAGGGCACAACCTAATAAAACTGACATTTGCCCCCCCACCCCCACCCCCACACACCTGTTTCCATTTACACCCGGGAGCTTCCGCATGTATGTCAAAACTACCATTCATGCCACCAAATTGGGAGGGCAGGAAAATCCTATCAACATATAACCCTCTCAGCGGGTGAAAGTAATGAAATGTGTGGAAGCCTTGATTGACCTACTGTGTCTGTACCACCATGTCCGGTTGCCATTTGATTTGGCTGGGCCCAAGTCAGCAGGGGGGGGGACTGTGTTCTCATGTGAAGTTGCCCACAAATGACGACATTTTTGGATTCCGATCCACACAAAAATTAGCAGGAGCAGCTGTAACAAGCTGGGTAGACTTCAGTGGGCTACAGACCCTTGTGTTAATTTTTTTTTCAGTCTTCACCATTAACTTTTTTGGCACATTTTTTGTGTGTTCCTCCCTGCTGTCACAACCAGCATGATTGTATAGAGTTCATTTACTGTAGATCATTTACATACCAAGAGTTATATTGAAGAAGAATGCACAAATGAACATGTCATAATTTTTGTTATAATAAATATAAAAATTTACAAATATTTGCTGCCTTCTGGTATGTCCATACAAACACACATGTGCATGTGCATAATCTGCAGGCTTGACAGTGAAAACTTCAGGTTCTCACATTTTTTATCACAACAGTTGTTGATAAACTAAACTAACATTACCCTGTCCTCATTATTAAAGAATTACCATATTGGAAAGGGGAAAGATGCTCTTATTTCAAGAGTGAAGAAGATAGTATTTTGCTATCAAGAAGAAATTGCCATGTTGCCAACAAACGGGAAATAGAAGAATAAATGGTGAAAGCTTTGAGTTCAAAGCTCCACTGAGCCATGAAGCTCATTAAATGATCTTGGGCCAATTGGTAGCATTCAACACATAAGTTCTAACTAAGAATAAATGGGTCAGGAGCCTTGAGCTTCTTGGAATAAAAACTGAGTAAACAAAATTAAATTGTGGAAAGGACATTTAGTTGCATGGGAAAGGTTGAATGAAAGTGGATTTTTTTTTTTCAAATTTGTGCTCAACAACCAGTTTTACATTGTTCCCAACTTTGTCATTTGACATACACATGAGATAATGGAACAAGCCTAGAAATTTGGAGTGTCAAGGGATCAAAGTAGGTTGTAAAAGACAGAAAGAGATACCAGTTTTCCATGGTGTGGAAGAAGACTCTAGTTCACGGGTGTCAAACTTGCGGCGTCACATCACATGACATATTGCGACTTTCCTCCCTTCGCTAAACCGGGGGTGGGCGTGGCCAGCACGTGACGCATCCGTCCCATGGGCTGAGAGTTTGACACCCTTGCTTTAGTTAGTCAAATTGAGTGGTCAGTCGGAGTAATGCATGAAGCACAAAATGAACCCAATTATCTGTTAGAAAAACAACTTTAATTTTTGGGGAAATGCTACTCTCTTGCATCCCATAGGGTTCTGAGTAAAATATGGGAGGTTCCCTGAAAGGTAGTCCAAAAATATTGGTTGGCCTTCTAATTTACTTCCATTTCAGTATACATCTTTTATACTGGCCCATGTTTGTCGTCCTGTGGGTAAATAATGGCCAAGCTCCATTACATCATTTCATTCTAGCATTCTGTTGGATTGGATAGAATACAGAGGGAGGAAGACAACTGAGGAAAGAAGAGAGGAGACAAGGGGGAAAGTGAAAAGAAAGACAAAAGAAAAAAATGTGAAAGACTGAGGGAAAAAGAGAGAAACTGAGCAGGGGACAGAAAAATCCATGTAGGTCTTAAAAAGGCCTATGCTTTAACAATCTCAATCAGAATCAATTTTAAATGATTTAAAGCTGAGAGTTTCTATCTAGGGAATTTTAATTTCAATCCAAACATGTTACATATTGCATGGAAACTATTCCCACACAGGAGATGAATGAAAGTAAGTTTATGTTCGTTTTTCTTTTTTGCCATGACGATGTGCTAAACAGAATCGGCTTAATGTTGGAATGAGTCACTGCAGATCTGCTTCTCTTTGTGCGACAAGAGAACAGGGATGTCAAATGCTTCGCCAAACGCCGTAGCTTGTGGTTTGTAATAGCAGGTAGGGTTTTATTTTAGATTGATAATATGGCTACTCAAACTGACAAGATGACCTGCCCTGGAGCTTCATATGAACGATGAAGAAAATTGGAGAGGACTGAGCCCGGAGCCACTCTGCCATGCAACGTTCCCATTCCCTAACAAGAATTCCTGCTGCCCATCCAGGGAGATTGGGACTTTTTTTATACAAGAGCCACAACCTTGGAGGCAGCTAAAAAGAATTTCGATGGATGGTTTAAACCAGGTGTCTCCAACCTTGGTCCCTTTAAGACTTGTGGACTTCAACTCCCAGAGTCCCTCAGCCAGCAAAGCTGGCTGAGGAACTTTGGGAGTTGAAGTTCACAAATCTTAAAAGGACCAAGGTTGGAGACACCTGGTTTAAAATGTGTTTGAGAAAGAAAGCAAGACAATGATGGGACCGTTCCTCCCACATAGGAGCTGCCACAACTCATCCACAAGGAATGGGCCATTCTGATCTCCATTCTATACTAAGGAATGAACCCGGAGTGGATGGGAATCCGTGTCTTTCAAGAGTCTCCCCAATACAGGAAGTCTTTGACCTGTGGCCATTTGTTTCGACAACTCTTCAGAATTGCTATAGAGCTGGTTAAAGGGACTTACAATCCGTCCTTGCACTTATGACTGCAGGGATTCCTGTGGTCACATGATCAAAAGTCTGGCGCTTGGCAACTGACATGTATTTAAAATAATGCAATGTCCTGGGGAGGGGTGTCACCTGAGTGCCATTTGGAACCTTCCCAGGGATCCTCTAAAACGGGTCTCCAACCTTGGTCCCTTTAAGACTTGTGGACTTCAACTCCCAGAGTTCCTCAGCTAGCAAAGTTGGCTGAGGAACTCTGGGAGTTGAAGTCCACAAGTCTTAAAGGGACCAAGTTTGGAGACCCCTGCTCTAAAACAAGCAGTCAGTGGAGAAAGACATATTCGATAACCACTTTTATTTAATGATTTCAGTGATTTGCTTAATGACCATGGCCAAAAAGGTGGTAAACTCGGGCACAACCCATTTAACAACCATAGCTTAGAGATGCTGGACTCAATTGTGGTGGTTAAGTGGTACCTGTACCGCCTGCTTTAATAGAAACACAAAGCAAAAAGTTGAGGTAACTTTTTTTTTGTATTCTATTGCATTGAAAAAAGTCAGAAGTCACTGCTTTTTTTTTCTTTCTGTATCTTTGCACTGCTTCCTTTTCTGATTTTTGTTTCTATTCATATTTTATATTATTCATATTTTATATTATAATAAACGTAATTAAATTTTGCCAAAAAAAAAACCAACACCACCTCCAGGACTCTAATGTTGGAACTTATAATCTCCCACTCTGAAACTTCAAAGTTGGAATAGTTTGCACAATAATAAACCCTGCCATGCCAAACATGAAGTATGATTGTTCAATTGAGTGGATGATCACATGCAATGAGATCTTCAAAATAGTAGTTTAGCAACAGAAGAAGGATCTTGGGTGCTGACTCCAGACCAAGCTTGTGTCTGAAATTCAAGCAAGTAGTTTGTATTGCTATCGCCTCTTTTTTTCAGACTTTTGAGTTACTCTTGACTTCTGGCAATTGCCTAAGCAAGTCCCTATAGTTTCCTTTGCAAGATTTTCAGAACCAAATTGTTGTTGCCTTCTTTCTAGGGCTGCAAAGGAATGACTGGCCCAAAGTGCCCCAGATGACTTTGTGCCTAAGGTAGACCTAGAACCAGGGTAAAATCCAGCAGGTTCTGACAGGTTCTGGAGAACCGGTAGCGGAAATTTTGAGTGGTTCAGAGAACTGGCAAATACCACCTCTGGCTGGTCCCAGAGTGAGGTGGGAATGGGGATTTTGCAGTATCCTTCTGGAGTGGGGTGGGAATGGGGATTTTGCAGTATCCTTCCCCTACCACACCCATCAAGCCACGCCCACAGAACCAGTAGTAAAAAAAATTGGATTTCACCGCTGCCTAGAACTCCCACTTTTAGGCTTGGTGCCTTAACCCCTACAACACTGCAATCATCAATAATAAAATAATAAAACACAATAGTTACAACAGATAAATGGTTATTTTATTTTATTTTATTCATTAAATTTATACGCTCTTGATACCACTTATTGGATTGAATCTGGGCAGCTTACAGAATGATAAAAAGTTCAATATAAAAATTGATGTTTAGCAGCAAACTGCAATGTTGTAGCGGGCTTCTGAGATACTTGGGTATAATGTTCATAATGTTCCTTGGGTAAATAATACCCTCACCATAAAAACTGAATAAAAATGAGACTGTTGTTTCCTCATTTTCCTGCTTAGAGCTGCTTCTAAAAGACGGCCTGCTGCATTACAACTTAACAACTAGTCGTTCAGAGGCTGATCGGACACTATACTAGGACCTACCTAGTGGCAATGAGGGAAGCGAGACGTTGCTACATCTCCTCCCTCATTGCGTCGGCAGATAACTGCCCGGCCGCCCTGTTTCGGGTAACTCGCTCTCTCCTTCAACAGGGAGAGCGGGATGACCCGTTGCAGGGACGTGCTGAGGAGTTTAGTGGTTATCTATACGACAAAATCGTTCAGCTTCGGGACAGTCTGGACCAAAATTGGGTAGATCCGGGTGGGATGTCTGAGAGCCGTCTTGTTGAGACTGTTTGGGATGAGTTTGACCCTGTTGCTCCCGAGGACATGGACAGGTTACTGGGTAGGTTGAATGCCACCACATGTTTACTGGACCCGTGTCCCTCCTGGTTGGTGCTGGCCACACAGGATGTGACACGAGGCTGGCTCCAGGGGCTTACAAATGCTTCTTTGCAGGAGGGGGTCTTTCCGGCCACCTTGAAAGAGGCGGTGGTGAGGCCTCTCCTCAAGAAGCCTTCCCTGGACCCAGCTGTGTTAGGTAACTATCGTCCGGTCTCCAACCTTCGCTTCGCGGCGAAGGTTGTAGAGAGTGTGGTGGCATGTCAGCTACCCTGGAGGTACCTGGAGGAAACCGTCTATCTAGACCCATTCCAGTCCGGTTTCCGACCCGGTTACAGCACTGAGACGGCTTTGGTCGCGTTGGTGGATGATCTCTGGAGGGCCAGGGATAGGGGTTGTTCCTCTGCCTTGGTCTTTTTAGACCTCTCAGCGGCTTTTGATACCATCGACCATGGTATCCTGCTGCACCGGTTGGAGGGATTGGGAGTGGGAGGCACCGTTTATCGGTGGTTCTCCTCCTATCTCTCCGATCGGTCGCAGACGGTGTTGACGGGGGGGCAGAGGTCGGCCCCGAGGCGCCTCACTTGTGGGGTATCTCAGGGGTCGATTCTCTCGCCTACCCTGTTCAACATCTACATGAAGCCGCAGGGTGAGGTCATCAGTGGTTTCGGGGTGAGTTATCATCTGTACGCTGATGACACCCAGCTGTACTTTTCCACACCGGACCACCCCAGCGAAGCTATCGAGGTGTTGTCCCGGTGTCTGGAAGCCGTACGGGTCTGGATGGGGAGAAACAGGCTCAAGCTCAATCCCTCCAAGACGGAGTGGCTGTGGATGCCGGCATCCCGGTACAGTCAGCTGCAGCCTCGGCTGACTGTTGGCGGCGAGTCATTGGCCCCAATGGAGAGGGTACGCAACTTGGGCGTTCTCCTGGATGGACGGCTGTCTTTCGAAGATCATTTGACGGCCGTCTCCAGGAGAGCTTTTTACCAGGTTCGCCTGGTCTGCCAGTTGCGCCCCTTTCTAGACCGGGATGCCTTATGCACGGTCACTCATGCTCTCGTGACATCTTGTCTGGACTACTGCAATGCTCTCTACATGGGGCTCCCCTTGAGGAGCACCCGGAGACTCCAGGTAGTTCAGAATGCGGCTGCGCGGGTGATAGAGGGAGCCTCTCGTGGCTCCCATGTAACACCTCTCCTGCGCGGACTGCACTGGCTGCCTGTGGTTTTCCGGGTGCGCTTCAAGGTTTTGGTAATGATCTTTAAAGCGCTCCATGGCATAGGGCCGGATTACTTACGGGACCGTCTGCTGCCACCGAATGCCTCCCACCGACCCGTGCGCTCCCACAGGTAGGGACTCCTCAGGGTGCCGTCAGCTAGGCAGTGCTGACTGGTGACGCCCAGGGGAAGGGCCTTTTCTGTGGGGACTCCCACCCTCTGGAATGAGCTTCCCCCATGACTTCGTCAACTTCCCGACCTTCGGACCTTCTGCTGCGAGCTTAAGACACATCTATTTATCTGCTCAGGACTGGACTAGATTTTTTAAATTTTAATTGTTTAAATTTTAGATTTGGTTTTAAATTGGGGTTTTATTGTTTATTTGTCTATTTTAAATATTCGGCCTATTTAATAAGTTTTTTAGACTAATGTTTTACTTTGTATATTTATGTTGTTTTTAGATGGCTGTACACCGCCCTGAGTCCCTAGGGAGATAGGGCGGTATAAAAATATGAATAAATAAATAAATAAATAAACCTCAAACAGGCATCATAATTTAATGCGTATATGAGGAGTAGAGAGGATGCGTCCACAGGAGACTTATTTAATTTATATCTTTATTACGTTTTTTATAAACGGCTCAAGGTGGCGAACACATCTAATATGCCATCTTCCTCTTATTACAGCAACAACCCTGTGAGGTGAGAAAGAGTGACTGGTCCAAGGTCACCCAGCTGGCTTCTTTTTTTCCTTGTAGCAAAGATGTTTATTTTATTTTATTTATTTATTTCGTCAAACATGTAATAGGCAACATATAAGTATAATTATGAATACATGAAATGAATACAAATAAAAGGGAAAATTAGGACAGAAACGGTAGGCATGCTAGTGTGCTTATGCATGCCCCTTAGAGACTTCTTAGGAATGGGGTGAGGTTGACAGTAGACAGTCTAAGATTAAAGTTTGGGGAGTTTGGGGAAGAAACCACAGAGTCAGGTAGTGCATTCTAGGCATTGGCCACTCTGTTGCTGAAGTCATATTTTCTGCAATCGAGTTTGGAGCGGTTTACCTTGAGTTTGTATCTATTGTGTGCTCGTGTATTGTTGTGGTTGAAGCTGAAGTAAATTCGATAAAGGCAGCATACAAAGCTGCTTCAGGCAACAGAGTAATGTATGAGGCATGGCCTAGGGTGTCTCATCTTCCCTGACTTTCTTGGAAATTAAGAAGTTGTGGCTATAACACAGTCTTTATGTACAAAGGCTGATCTATCCATTTAAAAAGCAATAAGGCCAGGACCAGTCAGTCAGTCCAGTCAGAATGGTTTTGAATTAATTTAGGATGAATTAATTTGGGACATTCCCCCCCCCCCCCACTTCCTGGTGGCTTTCTGACTTTCGGTCACCCGACACTGTTGAAGTGAGGCATTTACCCGCAACCTTGAAGATACGGAAAAAATACCTTTCCCAGTTTAAACTGTCCAGACACTCAAAGTATTTCCCAGAATGTAACTAAAAGAAAAGACCAAGCACTGTAAACTTCAACTTATTATAGGCTCTATTTTCAACCTAACAACCCTCTTAAGAATAATACAACCCCCCAACCCCATGGCTCTATCAAGCATCTCCTAAGTGTCAGTGGGCCATGGGACCCTTGCCAAAGCAATCAGCAGATCACATGTCGGAGCATTCTACCAGCCCCACCTCTGTATCAGTTACTAGTGAGAACTGGATTTAACCCAATAACAAGCCTAGATCATAGCTGGCGATTTGTCTCAGGTACCTTAAGAGCACAAAGGCAGGCAAGATGTACTATATCCGTGATGGCAAATCTATGGCACGTGATATATGGCACACAGCCATATCTTGGTCACGCGAGCATTGCCCTAGCTCAGCTCCAGCGCATGCAGCCAGCTGGTTTTTGGGACTTCTGGGCCCACCGGAAGTCAGAAAATGGGCTGTTTCCGGCCTCCATAGGGCCTCGGGGGGGTGGGGAAGGCCGTTTTTGCCCTTTCCAGGCTCCTAGAAAGCCTCTGGAGCCTGGGGAGGGCGAAAAACGGTCCTTCCAGGCCCACCGTGCCATCGTGTGCCAAAAGCGGGGGGAGTGCAGGGGGGTCGCAAGCATGCATGGGGGGGCGGGGCACATTGAATTGGCACATGCACACGCAAACCCCCCCCCCCCCCCCCCCCGCTTTTGGCACGCAACGGCAAAAAGGTTAGCCATCACTGTACTATATCAATGTACTTAAATGATAGAGAACTAATGCCCAGATTTCCTATTCAGTCAGGCACTTAAAAAGAAGAAATTTCTGAATATAATAAAGCTGATGGGTCAACACCATTAAGTTTCAATCTGGAGCCAGTAATTGATTTCTGGGTCATTTACAAATATAATCAATACATAATTAAAACAACTGATCTTCCACATATTCACTCTTTGCAATAACTATCTCACTACCTTTACAAGTTAGATATCTTCAAACTTAAGTTCTTGGGTAATTTCAGGGACACATCCGGGTGAGATCTTAAGATAATGATACAGAAGAGCTCTTACTGAAAAAACATATATCCAGGCAAAAAAAAACCTGAAAATCACTCCTGCAATTCCTTGCCTTTTTCCATAAAGATAGTTACGGAACTAACTACAAAACTAAGTTCCTAGCTAGGAAGAATTATTTTTAAAATACATCTTTGATATTATATTACATAACTATTATCTGTGCAATATATATATATATATATATATATATACACCCTTTTTTAAAGTCTGGCTTCATTGAGCTATCTGGTGTAGATTACACAAGTGTGCCAAAAGTCCTTTCGGGGTGTATGTTTTCTTTGCTCCTATAGGGTTTCGGATGGTCGTCTTCCCTGTAGGTTCTCTCAAGATTATAATGACTGTTGTCCCGCTGCTTTTGAAACTGCCGGACCTCCCGAATGGTGAGAACGCAGACCACCAAGCTTCCAAAATATAGGCAAGCAGCCACCAGGCCGAAAAGGGCCACGGATGCATCCCCACCTTGCACGCTGCAATTCATTGAGGTGTAACCTCGCCTTGCGTATAGTCTTTCTCTCTTCAGGCACACATCCGTGGCGTTGACTTGAATGACGAAGTGGAGATAGAGGCCAACAGCCGCTATATAACCAAGGCAGGAGAGGATGTCAAAGAGACACTCGGCGGCAAGCAGTCCAAGGGAAAGGCGATGGATAGGCTTTGCTCCACCAATGAGAAACAGAAGCGTTAGGCACATCATGGTCAGGCTAAAGGCTACACCTCCATACACACAAGGTGCTCTCATCTGGCTGTACTGCATATCCAGCTCGGTAACCTCTTGGAGTTCAGTCCCCTGAAATGGACTATACATTGAGTTGATGTTGAAAGAGCCTAGGCCTCCCAGAGAAGTGAAACCAGAGACACCCGCTTGGGTTGCTCCTATGCAGATCAGCACCAAAATGTTGACTGTGACTTCGATAAACTGCAAGACACCTGCAGGAGGAGAAGAAATGGGGAATCAACACCGCCATAAATCCATTGGACATGGTTATCTTTCATTCTGTAAAAATGCATCTAGAAACTACAATAATATTGTATCATTGGGCAGTTTATTATTGCTACAGTTCTATCTCTCTGCAGAACTTTGAGATGGGTGCTTAAATCCACAATATATATCTATATATATAGGAGATGGATGGAGATCAAAGATCAAAGTTGGAAGGATTTTATATTTGAATGCGGTCTCCTTATTATTAGTAAAACTGCCACATATACTGTAAAAGTTGAGATGTCATGTCCTGGATATTCCATGTCCTAGGCCCATGATGGCAAACCTACGGCACACGTGCCAGAGGTGGCACGCAGCGCCCTCTCTGATTTCACACAAGCCATTGCCCCAGTTCAGCTTCGCTGCACATGCGCCTCCCGCTGGCCAGCTGGTCTTCGAATCTCTGCTGTGCATGTGCGGGGTTGGGGAGCATGTGTGGGGTGTGCACACATATGTGGGTGCGTGGTGTGTGGGTGGGGCCATGTGTACATGCATAGGGGGTCCTTTATAATTTGGTGAATCTCTATATGGAAACAAAACCCAGGCAATTTACACACCTCTTACCTTAGAGGAGGAAAGTTAATGTCAGAAGGTTTCCCCATCCTAATCAGAGTAAGAATAGCTTCCAGAGTGAACTATCAGAGTAAACTATCCCGGTATCAGACATTCTAGGGGTAATTAGTGTGCAGATGGGAGCCGGAGAAGATATATTTCAGGAACGGCTGTGATTCAATTCAGGTAGTCCTTGATTTATGACCACAATTGAGCCCCAAATTTTTGTTGCTGAGTGGAAACATTTGTTAAGCGAATTTTCTCCATTCTATGACCTTTTATGCCACAGTTAAATCACAGGATTATACAGCTGGAAGGGACCTCCGAG
Organism: Ahaetulla prasina; assembly: GCF_028640845.1. Classification (NCBI taxonomy): domain Eukaryota; kingdom Metazoa; phylum Chordata; class Lepidosauria; order Squamata; family Colubridae; genus Ahaetulla; species Ahaetulla prasina. The sequence continues at coordinate 85,990,469 of NC_080541.1, read as the reverse complement.
GTCTTCTAGTCCAACCTTTTGTTCAAGGCAGAAGTCTTACACCATGTAGAGGAAATGCATAACGCATTAATATGCATTCTAGCTGTTAAATGAATAGTTATTAAGTGAATCACTGCAGTTATCAAGATAGTAACACAGTTGTTAAGTGACTCTGGCTTCCCCATTGACTTTGCTTCTAAGAAAGTCACAAAAGGGGGGGGGGTCACATGACCCCTGGGGGCACTACAACCATTATGAGTCAGTTGCCAAGCATCCGAATTCTGATCACGTGGCTATAGGGATACTTCAATGGTCGCAAGTGTGAAAAATGGTCATAAGTCAACTTTTTTCATTGTCACTGTAACTTTGAATCAGTGGTGGGTGGCCCCCGGTTTGGACCGGTTCTTGCAATCCGGTAGTAAAACTGGGGGTGGCTCCACCCACTGACCCCAACATCATCAGGAAGCTCCTGCTCATGTGCAGAAGTAAGCAAGCGTGCGCGATCCCGCTGTGAACCGGTAGTAAAGGTAAGTAGAACCCACCCCTGCTTTGAATGGTCACCAAATGAACTGTAGTCTTCACATATGGCTTCCTGGGTTAACTTACACAAGCTTTAGAACTGACGTAAGCTGTACTTTCTTCCTCCTCTCCACCCGCCTCTTTGTTTGCCAAGAGAAGCAAACACTTAGAGAGAAAGAAGAGAAATATTTTCCTCCACCCTCACGTGCAGACTATGAATAATTTGGAACTTCTTTATATTCGGATCTGCAGGAAATCTTTTATTTCTTAGTAATTGGAAATTTGTATGACACATTTGTCTGTTGGGAGTTTAATTGCATACACTATGATCAAAGAGCACATATTTCAATAGCACATGTGATAGCACCTTGTTTTCCATATTGTGGCCATATCACATTCAGCTCCTACAATGACATACAACTTAACCAGTACCCAATTCTGTTATTTACCAGATGAATTTAAATTCTATGAAATGTTTGCCATCTTTTTCAGTTAGCTAGATGCAGCAGGGATAGCTACAATATTGTAAATATTATAAATCCACTAATGCAGGAGTGTAAAAATTTCATTCCTGGGGTCCCAAACCATCTGCAAAAATCAATGCTAAATTTGAATTGTTGATGCGATAGAAAGGGAATTTATTAAATATACAGAGAATGGTTGTATTAACCATGTATAATTAATTTCATTTTGGGGGTTTTTTGTTTTTGTTTTAATTTTGGCTCCTCTCACTTTTTAAAATGCCAGCCCTCACTCACAACTTAAAGAAAGAGTAAAGTCTGAAGCCCAAAACAGACTGTTAAGATTCTGGAATAAAACAATAGCAACAAGATTAAAGAAGACATGAGCAAAAGCTCTTAATTAGGATAATAATCTCAAAACTGGGGGGGGGAAAATGACTAAACTTTAGTTTGTGCAATTTGAATAAGTCAGATGAATCTAAGCAAAACGAGCAACAAGCCTGCAAAGTGAAAAGATGAGAAAAATAAACCTGAATAATTATACTACAAATATATTATTCATTCGTGCTCAAGACTAAGTATAAATAGAAGGCTGTAATAGCCACAGAGATTACATTCTGGAAAATTTATGCAAATTTAGTCTAATGTAAGTGCAACTGAGGCCTTTCCTATTAAAACTACATAGAGTCATGCTTAAGAGTTAAGGACCAAGGGAGGAGGAAGTGATAAAGAAAATCTTGGACTGTGCTGAGATGGACAAATTAACGAAGGAGTTAAAAGAAAAAGAAGAGTCGGAATATTATATAGTATGGAACAAGTTGTGTAATGTATTACTGTAAGTTTTGGCGGGAGTTTTAGGCGGGAAATATCTCGTTTCTGATTGGATGCAGCCTCAGGCTGAAGTGTATATAAGGAGAGGTTTTTCTCCAGAGTTTTGCTGGGTCACACTATATTAAAGAGCTGTTGTAACTAACCTGGTCTCCTGCCTCGTCAATACCCAAACTTAACATTGGCGACGAGGATGGGATATTGAGGCAGAGCACCAGAACAGAGCTGAACTCACTACGAGAATCAAACCCAGCAAGGTGACGGCGAATGCAGCGATGACCGGCTACACGCCACCCACTCCGTTTGACCCTACCCAGGAGACATGGGGAATATATATGACCCGTTTCGAAAGTTTCCTGGAGGCAAACGAGCTACAGGAGTCTCCGACAACCGCAAACGGGCTTACTTCATAAGCCACTGTGGGTCAGCAGTCATCGCCGCAGAAGCCCTAGCGGAGCCAACACCGCTACACTCCGTGTCGTGGCAGACCCTTCAGACCCTCCTGAAGAATCACTACGCACCAGCCCGTCCAAATCGTTCGTGATGCGAGTTTGGGGAGCGCAGGCAACAAGAAGGCGAGTCTATCAGCGACTACATGGCAGCCCTGAGACAAGCCTCCAAGCATTGCAGTACCGCGATCTGGACGAAGAGCTGCTGGAACAACTTATACGGGGGTCAGAGACATCCGTTTGAGGAGACGGTTGCTAGCCAAGAGCAACCTGACATTGGCAAACGCTCTGGACGAAGCCAGAGCCCATGAGATGTCAACCATGCAGCAGACACCTTACAAAGCGACTCACGCCGATGGCGGGCGCAAAGCGAGCACAGTCCACCACGAAGAAACCTATCGTGAGTCAACCAGCGAAGAGGAGGAAGAAGTCCACTACACGGAAAATCGACAAGGAAGACCGGAGGAATGCGGAAGTTGCGGGCGACATCAGCGCCAAAGATGTAAGTTCAGGGCGCCATTTGCGGCGGTGTGAAAGGAAGGGCACCTGGCTCAAGTCTGCCGAGCACCCCAACCTTCCGCCGAAAATTCAAATCGGCCAATCAGAGCGGCTCTGAGTCAGAGATGCAAACCCACATTCCGCCGAATTTCAAACCAGCCAATCAGAGCGCGAGATCGGCGAGGCGACCCGCGATTGGCCAGGAAAGAAAGAGCGAAGTCAAACCGAATGACTGTTACCATAGACCACGCAGCTACCGCATCGAAGAAAAGGTCTTCACAAACCCGACAATTGAAGGCGTACCGTGCCGACTGGAAGTAGACACAGGATCAGCTATCACAATCATGTCCTGGGACACTTTTGTGAAAGCCTTGCCGCACCTCGCAAAGCGCAAGCTACAGCAACAACGGCCCGGGTGCAGGATTACCAGGGCAACCGCATCCCTGTTCGAGGGACAACGACCGCCGAGGTCAAGTACGGGACATACGAAAAGACCCTGCCCATCACGTTAGTCGAGGAACCTTGCCAAGCTTGCTGGGGCTAGACTGGTTCAGGCGTTGGGAATGGGGTGACTGGCGTCCACCGAGCGGATGCAACCTGCAAAACGCCCTACTGGAGGAATTCGCAGACGATTCGAGGACCGTTTAGGCAAGTACAAGGGACCCCTATCTCCTTCAATTTAGACCCCCAAATAGCTCCCATTAGGTTAAAGGCAAGGAGGGTTCCTTTTGCACTCAAACCTAAAATCGACAAAGAGTTAGATAAATTAGTCAGCCAGGGGATACTAGTGCCAGTTGACCATGCCAAATGGGAGACGCCAATCGTCACCCCTATAAAACCAGACGGGTCCATAAGAATTTGTGCTGATTACAAGGCTACCTTGAACAAAGCATTGCAAAAGAGCGCCTACCCAGTTCCAGTAGTGCAACACTTATTGCACTCACTAGGGCACGGACAAGTTTTCGCCAAATTAGACTTGGCACAAGCGTACCAACAGCTACCCGTAGATGCTAGCACAGCTGAGGCCCAGACCATTGTAACGCACCGGGGTGCCTTTAAGTGCACCCGGTTACAGTTCGGGTGAGTGTGGCCCGGGCTATTCCAAAATTTGATGGAGCGGCTCCTACAAGGGTTACCGGGAGTCGTACCCTTATTCGATGATGTGTTGGTATCAGGGGAAGATTTAAGAGAACTGGGGAAGCGATTAAGGAAAGTTTTGGCCATTTTTAGGTCGGCAGGATTAAAAGTCAAAGCAAGCAAGTGTCAGATAGGGTCGAATCTGTTGAATTTTTGGGCTATAGAATAGACAAAAGGATTCACCCCACTGAGAGCAAAGTCAAGGCGATAAAGAGAGCCCCAGCACCCAAAAACAAGACAGAACTCCAGGCTTTCCTGGGTCTTGTAAACTTTTACGCCGTGTTTTTAAAAGACAAGGCAACCGTTGCTGAACCGCTGCATAAATTGCTTGGAAAAAACACTGCTTGGTCGTGGGGAAAGTCAGAGAATAGGGCATTTGAGGCAGTAAAAAGTTTGCTATCAAGCGATAGCCTGTTAATACAATACAACAACAGACTGCCGTTAGTATTGGTTTGTGATCGTCCCCTATGGAGTAGGAGCTGTACTTAGCCACAGACTCCCAAACGGCACTGAAGCCCCTATAGCGTTCTATTCACGAACGATGTCCCGGCTGAGAGGAATTACAGCCAGCTAGATAGGGAGGCTCTCGCAATAGTGTCAGGGGTGAAAAAATTTCACGAATACGTTTTTGGGCGAGATTTCGAAATTGTCACTGATCACAGACCGCTATTGGGGTTACTGGCTGGCGACCGCCCAACGCCAGTAGCACTCTCACCTAGACTGACCAGATGGACTATTTTTTTGACCGCATACTCCTACAAGCTGCAGCATCGGCCTGGAAAGGAGCTGGGGCATGCGGCCGCATTGAGCAGATGCCCATTGCCAGGGGAAATCGAGGACCCCACCCCGGGCACACCGTTCTACTAATTGACTCTTTGGACAGGGGGCCAGTCACATCGCAGGAAGTGGCTCGGGCCTCCTACCGGGACGTTGTTTTAAGGACTGTAATCAGTTGGGTTCAAAGGGGATGGCCCGCTGCGCCGGGCGAACGTTTCAAGGAATTTGTAAAGAAAAAAGGGGAATTGTCCGTACAAGGGGGGTGCCTGCTCTGGGGGGATAGGGTGGTAGTCCCAGAGAAACTGAGGAAAAAAGTTCTGGAACTCCTGCATGAGGGTCACCCAGGAATTGTGAGGATGAAGGGTTTGGCTAGGAGCTATGTCTGGTGGCCCCTAATGGACAGGGAAATCAGTGACAGGGTTGGCCGATGCCAAGTATGTCAGGAATCCAGACCACTACCACCTACGGCCCCAGTTTTGGAGTGGGAGAAACCCCAAGGCCCTTGGTCCCGCATACACATTGATTTTGCCGGCCCCTTCCACGGCCAAACATTTCTAATTGTGGTGGATGCATTCTCCAAATGGCTGGAGATCATCCTAATGAAATCCACAACCGCGGGAGCTGTCATCTCAGCACTAAAACACCTTTTCGCCACGCACGGGCTACCGGACACCCTCGTGTCCGATAACGGCCCACAGTTCACCGCAGCATTATTTGAAGGGTACCTGGCTGAAGAGGGCATCCGACATGCCCTCTCAGCGCCGTTCCACCCTGCGTCGAACGGCCTTGCTGAACGTTTTGTCCGGAGTGCGAAAGAAGCGCTATCACGAAGCGGCCCCGGCGATTGGCAGGCACAAATCGACGCATTCCTAACCGTCCAACACAGGACCCCCTGTGTGGCCACCGGCCGCAGCCCAGCCGAGCTATTAATGGGCGGAAGCTAGGGTGCCCGCTAGACCGGCTACACCCGACCTACGTACAGGACGGGTTCAAAACAAAACCAGATAGAATCCGAGAGTTAAACATAGGAGACTCGGTGTGGGCACATAATTACAGCGACGGCCCTAACTGGAAGAGGGGGATAGTCATAGACAAACGGGCCCCAAATCTTATCTAGTGGAACTAGACGATGGCAGAATCTGGGCGCCACATAGATCAATTAAGAAACAGATTGAGCGATAAGGCAGAATTAGGCGAGAACAGCCCTGACTATGATTTAATTAACCCCACAGCTGACTGGAGCCAAGAACAAACAGAAAGCGTAAGCAAAGAACCAAACAGAGACTTATCTGAGTCAGGCGAGGTCCAGCGACACCCTCCGGTCCCTCTAGAGGACAGCAGGTCCGAGCCGGCGAATAATCCAGGGCCGGATGGCCGGGAGGAGGAGCTCAGAGGGACGAAAAGTCCCTCCGGCAAGCTCGACTCAACTCCAGAAAGTGAACTGCGCAGGTCCGGGAGAGTCAGGAGACGCCCCACGTACCTGCAGGACTACGTAGAGAAGTAATATGCAAATATTGGCAAAGTGCCTTCTGGGAGGGAAGGAGTGTAATGTATTACTGTAAGTTTTGGCGGGAGTTTTAGGCGGGAAATATCTCGTTTCTGATTGGATGCAGCCTCAGGCTGAAGTGTATATAAGGAGAGGTTTTTCTCCAGAGTTTTGCTGGGTCACACTATATTAAAGAGCTGTTGTAACTAACCTGGTCTCCTGCCTCGTCAATACCCAAACTTAACAAGTTGTATAATTGTTTAGAGACTAGAAATAGTCAATGATGAAAAAAGTGAAAAGCTTATATATACATGTATATAAAATGCCAATGTATGAAAGAAAATGAATCGTTAGAAGGATAGATAGAAGATATATAACAACAAGGGAGAATGGGACAAAAAAGAAAAGTATAATAAAATGAGATGAGAGGGGGAATAAGGATATAAATATGAGAAAAATAAGGAAATGTAAAGAAGGAATACATGTTTTATGTCAATTTTATTTATTTATTTTTATTTTTTATTTTTGTCACAACATCATACAAAAAGATTATATAGTATATAACCATGTAAACATATATAGGAAGAAGAAAAGAAAAACAATAGGACAGGAACGGTAGGCACGTTTGTGCGCTTATGCACGCCCCTTATGGTCCTCTTAGGAATGGGGTGAGGTCAATAGTAAAAAGTTTTTGGTTAAAGCTTTTAGGATTATGGGATGTATGTTATGTTATGTTATGTTATGATCAATGTATGTTATGTATTGTTGTTTTTTGTTTGTTTGTTTGTTTTGTTAATATATATATGTTAAGGATTGGGGAAGATTAAGCTAAATGTAATGTTCTGCCAACTATTCTTCCCATTGTCATATCTCAATCAAAACTTAAGACTTAAACTTAAAGACTTAAAACTTAAGGGAGATTGATTGCTGAATCATTTCTTTACTCTCTCTGGTAAGAAAAGCTTGCTAAACTAGGCTTGGATTTGATTAACTGCTACAAAGGATTAATTTGCTTCTTTTTTTAAACAATATTTTAGAGTGGCTACTTTTTGAAAGTTTTTCAACTTCAACAGCTGGATGGATTTTTTTGTTTAAAGTTAATTAAAAAAATATGTTCCATGCCAAGACACTGTATTTTTTTAAAATTATAATTGCGTTATGTCTCCCCTCTCTCAATCTTCAGTACAGTTAGTACTCAATTTATGACCATAATTAAGTCCAAAATTTCTGTTGCTAAGTGAAACATTTGTTAAGTGGGTTTCCCCCATTTTACAACCTTTCTTTCTTACCGCAGTTATTAAGTGAATCCCTGTACTGTTAAATTAGTCAAACTGATAGTCCTCGACATACAGCCACAACTGAGTCCAAAATTTCTATTGCTAAGTGAGACAGTTGTTAAATGAGTTTGGCCCCATTTTACAACCTTTCTTTCTTGCCACAGTTGTTAAGTGAATTCGTGGCAGTTGCTAAGTTTGTAACACAATAGTTAAGTGAATTTGGCTTCCCATTGACTGCTTGTCAGAAGGTCAACAAAGGTGATCACATGACTCTGGGACAATGCAAATGTCATAATTATGAGTCAGTTGACAAACATTCATATTTTGATCATGTGACCATGAAGATGCTGCAACAGTTGTATGGAAAACAAGCATAAGTCACCTTTTCCGGTGCTGTTGTAACTTTTTTTTTGTTTTGTTTACATTTATACCCCGCCCTTCTCCGAAGACTCAGGGCGGCTTACAATGTATAAGGCAATAGTCTCATTCTATTTGTATATTTTTACAAAGTCAACTTATTGCCCCCCCCAACAATCTGGGTCCTCATTTTACCTACCTTATAAAGGATGGAAGGCTGAGTCAACCTTGGGCCGGGCTCGAACCTGCAGTAATTGCAGGCTTTGTGTTCTTAATAACAGGCTTTACCAGCCTGCGCTATTCACCGGCCCTTTGAATGGTCATTACATGAATGATTGTAAGTCAAGAACTACCTGTAGTTGCCATCCCTGCTACTTTTAAAGGCTTTTTTAGATTACACTTTGCATGAAAACATTAATTCAAAACTAAGCATTTTTAATCACTTGAGATTAAAAGTGATTAAAACCTTTAATCATTTTTGTAACATATTGTAACACCCCTTTGCACAAATTTACTAGTCCAAAATAATCTTCAATAGAAATATAGAATAAAATAGAATAGAATAGAATAGAATAGAATAGAATTTTTTATTGGCCAAGTGTGATTGGACACACAAGAATTTGTCTTGGTGGATTTATTTCATTTCATTTCAGTAGAAAAGGACTAGGATGGTGACCTTCCACTAACAAAATCTCATTTTTACATATACATTGTACACATTGTTGGATTTTTCTAGTCACACATATATTTTTGGGTTCGTAGACAAACAATAATTGCACTTAAGACCTGTGCACCTGTTTACTGTTGTTAGTTTCCTGAATTTTAGTATTCTTGTTGCTATTTCCACTTGTGTACTTTTAAAAAAAATAATAGTTTTTAGCCATTTTCATGTATCTGGTGTAGAAACGGGGAGCCAAGGCAGGACCAGAAGGTGGAGCAGCCAGCTGACTACTGATGAATACATGGAGGCAGAAATAGCCAACAAGGGGGATCCTTTTTCCTGTCTGTAAAAAAGGATGGGGCTGACTTGACAAGCAGGTGTTATTTGGCTAGGTGTCTGGTAATAAATACCAAGAAATGGGGCTCAGGGAGGAGGCTGGCCATAGCCTCTGACTGATGGTGAATGTGGGAAGCTGAAACAATGATATACTTGGGCGGCTGATAGGCTGGCTGCTAAAACAAAGCAAGGTTATGGAAGACACTTGAAAGGAGACTGGGAAGCCTGTAATTGTGGAGTCTTTCTGGCAAGAACAAAGAGTGTTCATAGGGAATACGCACGTGTAAAGCTTGTAGCAATTTTAGGTAGCTAGAGGACTGATAACAGGTATAGAGAGACATCTTGCATAACTCAGTTAGTGTTGTGGTCTGCCAGCAGCCTGCGGAGCTGGCAACAGAGTCAGACAGCGATGAGGCTGAGGAAGAACATGGGCCAATCCTGGAAGCTGGGGAAGGCCCGGATGAGGGCTCTGCATCAGAGGAGGAGGTGGGGCCAGGGCCATCAAGGAATGATGTCTGGACTCCAGAGCCTCCAGAGGCTGACAGTAGTGAGGCAGAGGAACAGGAGGAGCCTGTTCCTAATGCACACATGAGAAAAGCTGCCAGAAGGCAAGAGCAGCTAAAGCAAAGAGGACGACTCAGGAGTAGGGCCAAGAGATGATTGGCCCCTCCCATAAGGCTTAAAAGACCAGCAACGGTGATTGGGCTCTTTGCCGGAAAACAACTTTGATAGCTTTGGCTTGTTGCATTTGTTTTGTTATCAGTGTTTTCAGAACTTTTGCCAAGAAAGGCCTTTGGCAGTTTGCCTAATTGGACCAAGATTGGTGACAGGACTGAGGAATTGTGTTGGGAGGAATTTGCTTTAATTTAGTTGGACTATGCTGAGAATTAGTTAATTCTCAACTGTTCTAATAAAGTTTGTTTGTTTTTACACTGATTGAGTTTCCTACTACCTACTTGGGCCTGGGTCACAACCGTTAGGAATAGAGTTGGCCTGGAGCAAATAGAATGTGTACTAGATAATTCCAGGAGCATTTGTTAGCCAAGGCTTAGGAACAGGGATGGCTAGAGACCAATAGAACAAATTGTTCGATCATTACTAAAATGTTTATTAGATGGTATTTCTTATTATCCTGCCTTGTCTCGCCTTCTGCCGTAGTAAAAAAGTATAAAGCTTTCTTTATCCTTTGTTGTGGGTCCCGGCATTTTGCTGGCTGGGACCCCTTTTGCTGAAGCACTTCAATAAAAGGAAACAAAACCTGCACCTCGTGTCTGGCGTCCTTCATGGCACCAGGCTCATGGCCTCGGCACCAGGCTCAGACTCGAACTGGGGACAACACAGCCATCTCTTTGGGGAAACTGAGGTTGAATTCGCTAGTAGTTCTAGACAAGCCACCTGACTGGCAGTGGGCATGGGGAGGTGGGGCTGAATTTGGTGAGCAGTTCTGATCTGGCCAATTGGCAAATGAAAGGAGTTGTTTGTTTGTTTGTTTGTTTGTTTGTTTGTTTGTTTAAAACATTTCTATAGTTGCCCACCTTATGACCAACTCTTGGTGCTTCCCAATCAGATGTAAAAAAGAAGACAAAAACCATAATACAACTATAAAACTAAGCTCATTAAACACAATAAAAACCTGTGCCAAGACAACTGGGTTGGGCTAGGCAGCAAGAGAAGGCAGAGAGTAATGTGGGGGTTTTCGGAGGATGTTCCCTGTTGATCAAAGCCAAATTAGTGAATAGATTTGGCAGAATCAAGTTACTATAGAAAGGCTACTATAGTCATCTAGGCAAAAAAAAAAAGATCTGCCCACATATATTGAAGAATGATGAGTACAATTGTTTTCCCATTTGGTTGTCTCAAGATGTGTTAGCTCTGGTGGCTGCAGGGTAGTAGGCTGGGGAAAGCTTGGCTACAGGAAAGAAAGGAAAGAGAATAAAGATAACACCAAGTACATCATACAGAACGATGAGAGGTATTTAATTTAGCTCATTCGTAAGCAGAACTAGCAAGCAATCCGCTGTAAAATTGTTTTGCTTGTGCTTGGCTACATGTACTGTATATGTCCTCAGAAACGAACTATAATTAACAATGGGACAGCTCACGTAACACCTCACTTCAAAAGGGCAAAAGATAATTATTCAGATAAAAAATAGTTATCTATATGGATAAACAGATGCAAACGTAGACAAAAATATTATAATTTGAATGGATCTATCTCACCAAAGTGAGGTCTATGACAAAATGATCCTTACCCCTACTCAGTTTGTGGTCCAGCAATCTTTTCTAGAAAACAATCTTTGCTTTCCTGTCCTCTGATTATACTTAAATCCAATTTATTCTAGACAATCTTTTAAACAAGAGTTGCTTTTAATATAAGATTATCCTCTATCAAATTAGCCACGTGGCTTATTATTGTGCATCTTATTTACTAGTTTATATGTCCAGGACATGTATGTGAACATGAACACAATAACCAGAACATAAGCTACTAAAATCAACATAAGCCCATCAAGTTATTGTGGCATTTTTAAACAGAAATCTTACCTAGAAACTGTGTAGTTCAGGTAATCCTCAATTTACGACCACAATTCAGCCCAAAATTTTTGTTGCTAAGTGAGACATCTGTTAAGTGAATTTTGCCCCATTTGTTAAGTGAATCACTGCAGTTGTTAAGTGAATCTGGCTTCCCCATTGATTTTGCTTGTCAGAAGGTTGCAAATGGGGATCACATGACCCAGGGATACTGCAACCATCATAAATATGAGTCAATTGCCATGGTCTGAATTTTGACCATGTGACCATGGGAATGCTACAAATGTTGTAAGTGTGAAAAATAGTCATAACTCTCTTTTTTAAGCACCGTTGTAACTTCACTAAATGAACTATTGTAAGTTTGTACAGGTAGTCCTCGACTTACGACCACAATCGAGCCCAAAATTTGTGTTGCTAAGTGAGACATTCATTAAATGAGTTTTACCCCATTTTATGACTTTTCTTGCTGCAGCTGTTAAGTGAATCACTGCAGTTGTTAAATAAATAACACGGGTTGTTAAGCTTCCCCATTGACTTTGCTTGTCAGAAGGTCGCACAAGGGGATCACATGACCCTGCAACCGTCATAAATGTGAGTCAGTTGTCAAGCATCCGAACGTAAATCACGTGACCATGGGGATGCTGCAACAGCCATAAGTGTGAAAAATGGTCACAAGTCGCTTTTTCCAGAGCCACTGTAACTCCGAACGGTCACTGCATGAACTGCTGTAAGTTGAGGGCTACTTGTAGCCTATAAATTAGCTTCCTTCACTCCAGAGGTGAAATCCAGCAGGTTCTAACAGGTTCTGGAGAACTGGTAGCGGAAATTTTGAGTAGTTCGGAGAACTGGTAAATACCACCTCTGGCTGGCCCCAGAGTGGGGTGGGAATGGAGATTTTGCAATGTCCTTCCCCTGCCACACCCACCAAGCCAGGCCCACAGAACCAGTGGGGAAAAATTGTGACTTTCACCCCTGCCTCACTCCGGTGGTGGGATTCAAATAATTTAACAACTGGTTTTCTGCCCTAACGACCAGCTGGGTAGGCGTGGCTCAGTGGTCATGTGACCATGTGAGTGTGGCCAACTCAACGTAACTCACGTCGATAGGCACTTCTCCTTACTGTTACAATGTAGTAAGGGTTAACCAGAGAGGCAGTTTCTGTAAGCAGGGCAATAAAGATTAGGCTAGAAACAACACCAGAATGTTTCCTTCCTGCCTTCCTTACAGGATTAGCCCTGTAAAGTGGCAAAAAACAAAATAAGATTTCTTCCAACAACCGGTTCTTTGAACTGTTTAGAAAGTTAACAACCGGTTCTCCTGAATAGGTGCAAATTGGCTGAATCCCACCACTGCCTCACTCTCTTAAAATACCGGACTACAACTTCTACGACCGACAGCCAGCATAACCAGAAATGCTGTACTGTAGTCAACACATCCTGAGGGCACAGGTTGGGGAAAGCTGGTACAAACAGTAGCACTTCCTGTCCTGGAATCCGAGAAGTTTGGCATCTGCTCAAGAGTTAAAGGCCGTTTGATTATTTCTTTCAAAGGCAATTCAAGTCAGCTAGCTGCTACAAAGCCTGTTGGTGGGAATCAAGAGCCAAGCTAGCTCTCCACTATTTTCCTGGCAACAAATCTTGATAGCGCTAATTCCCAGAGGTGGCTCATGTACAAAGCCTAGTCTCAGTGTAAGCTAAAGCAATCTTGTTAGATAAAGAAATTGGACGAGGAGGAGGAGGAGGTGGAGGTAGAAGGCTTAAGAGGGTGGAAAAGCTTCAAATGTGAAATAATTAGAATGGAGCTGAAGGTTATGCAGCTGACTTAACTAGAATTAAATTCAAATTCTGCAGGAAAAGAATGAAAACATATAAAAGGCTTAATATTGGTTTGGACCGGTGTTTCTATTTTTGATTAGTGTATGTGAAAAGAGGGTCCCAAAACATCACACAAAGCTTCACAAACAGGATAAGATCCTGTTAAAATGTATTTAATTTGTTCAAGGGGAAAAAAACCAATCAGATTCGTGTTCAAGTCACTTTTCCCCAACCCTCCACCTTCTTCAAATTGCTTAGATTACACTTCTGTCATTTCACCAAGCAGGGACAAAAATGCTTTAATATTTGACCACCAGATAGAGCAAAGGGTAACAGTGAATTGTGTGTATGTGTGTATGTGTGTGTCTGTGTAATTTTGTATAAAGACTTTATCCTAATCAAAGGAAAACAGTATTTAAATTATCACTGTTTGTTCAATAGATATTCCACACTATCTTATATACACTTTGATTACAACCACTCCCCAGATATACACACTATATACATTTGTTTTATAATGAAAAGGTTATGTACTCTTTCAGGATGTGAGAAGATTTTCCTTATGAAAAGTAAAAATCCACAATAAGCCAATGGCAGCTAGAAAAATAGTTATAGATTGCAGGAAGAAGCCAATAAATAGGTTAGTTGGTTTCAGTCCTAAATTACCACTGCATCATTTAACAGAAACACTTCCAAAATAAATTATCCCCAGTATAAAACACACACATATGCACACATGATTACGCAGGCAATTTTATTACAAATTAGTGTATTCCAGTGGAGGAAAAAAAACCATTTACTGCAGTTTTCTAATGTTATTTGCTGATGAAATTCAATTTACTTACTTGCTAATTTGCAAATGACCTTGTTGAGAAAAGAAGGGAAGGCTGGAAATGAAGCACAGCCATTGTACTTTTATGAGAATTCAATTTAGGCAATTGCTAAACTACTGTCCGTCAAGATATTCAGTCAAATATAGCATTAACAGGACCCACAAATCTTAAGTAAAGACCTCCACAAAAATCAATATCCTTGAAACCTAACTAAAGCATGCCACAAGAAGACAAGTGAGTATATGCATATTAAGGCTACTGTCAGTTAACCTTACCCATTCATAAATGGCAACCTTGATCACTGTTTCAGGGAAAGATGAAGTCTGCCCAGCTTGCTTATTGAAAAACCAAAACAGGAGAATCAATAATTTAAGAGCAGCTTTTGCAAAGGAGATACTGAGATGGAGTTGTCTGAAGAAGGGGCCACTAAGAACACCAACTTAATTTCTCTGAAGTTACTAAAGCAGAGGTGGGTTTCAGCAGGTTCTGACCAATTCTGGAGAACCGGTAGTGGAAATTTTGAGTAGTTCGGAAAACTGGTAGTAAAAATTCTGACTGGCCCCGTCCCCATCTATTCTCTGCTTCCTGAGTCCCAGTTTATCAGGAGGAAATGGGTATTTTGCAGTAACCTTCTCCTGGATTGGGGAGGGAATGGAGATTTTACAATATCCTTCCCCTGCCATGCCCACCAAGCCATGCCATGCCCACTAAGCCACACCCACAGAACCGGTAGTAAAAAAATTTGAAACCCACCACTGTACTAAAGGTGTAACAAAAGCCTAATTCAATTGAAAAAAGCAATATAAATCTTTTAATCATAGTAAGGACATAGAGAATCCATTTACATTGTCCATATACTAGGTATGTTATCCTAGTTGTTATCCTCTGAGAATTTTAGCTTTTCTTGCTCAGCTACAGTTATATAGTCTGCAATTTCATCCAAAAATTTATTAAGTTTAGGACACTGTAAAATATATATGTTTTAAGAAAGACTGATATTGGAGCATTGGAAAGTAAAATTTATGACCTCATTCAGTCAATGAATTGAAGACCTGATTATGCTTGTTAATTATAAGTGGATTGCCACTAGGTGCCGAAAAGGAAGCGCACGTGCACGGCACCAAGTGCCAAAAAGGGAGCACTCGTCTGGACCGTGACCAGGAAGAGGAGTTGCCCGGGGGGCATGCGCGCGCCAAAAAATTCATTTCCGGTTTCCAGCACTCACATGCACACCGGCCAGCAAGTCTTCCAGTTACTGTCGCACATGAGCATGTGCCGATCAGCTGGCCAGAGCGCATGCTCACAGAACAGCTCTTCCACTTTCCAGCACTGCTGCATGCACAAAGGCCAGCTGATCATCGCGTGCGCATGCACCCCAGAAGAAGGAAGAGCTGGCCAATGGCACGCATGCCATAGGTTTGCCATCATGGCTGTAGACACAGACTTTATATGGATAAATATAATGAAATACAGGACAGTACAAAATACAGTGACTTAAAAAAACCCACAATGGTTATAGAAGTGTATTAAAATGAATATATACCATAATACATACTGTTGCATATGTAATATTTTACATATATTACATATACAGTATTTACATTGTAGGTATACTTACGACTGCTGTTTGGGACCGGAATTTCTAATGTTAAGTCAAGATGATCATAAGGTGAGGCCTCCACGTGACTGGATTCAATTTTACAACTGGTTTTGCAGCAATTGTTAAATGAATCACATGGTCATAACTCCAAAGTTTGCAGTCGCTAAGCAAATTGCATGGTCTCAAATTGTGTTCTTTGTCCTGAATGGGCTTTTTGTGCCAGAAGCCCCCCCAAAAAGTAGTAAATTATGGTCACATGACTGTAGAATATGGAAACCAGCTGTAAACGTGAGCCGGTTGCCAAGCACCCAAAATACAGTCATGTGACCACAAGGGGGGGGCGCAGCTCTGATCCCCTTACTTCTAAGATCAATACCCTTATGCTATTTGCATTTTAAAAAATCTTTTCTGCATAAAAAAGCATTTACATTTAAGCTTCTAGAATCTATTACAAATCTATCCCCGCCCCCATCGATCTTTCCACTTTGCAATTATTTTAACCAAAGGGAGAAAAAAAGAAAGAGATAAAAATGTATTGTTTTTGTTTCTAGTTTGGCCATCAGCTATATGGAAAAGCTAAAATAAAACACTGGAGGCCATTTTTAAATTTGAATTGCAGAAAATCGTATTATTGTCCTTGAAAAAGAAAACTAATATGCAATCATACATGTGACTTCTAAGAAGTTGGTCTCACTGAGTTCAATGGAGCTTATTTTAAGTAAAATATAGATATGCAGTATGCATAATACTTTGAAAGGTTTTCTGTTTCTTGTGGTGTTATTAAATTACTGAAAATATTCTTAGTTCCCACCAATAATATACTCTGAGGTTTGTATTCATACTGTCAAGAACACATTCACTAAGTAAACAAAATTAGACCATTAAATAAGGTTATATTTGTTTAAATATGGTTTAAAAGATCACTCAAAATACAATATATGTATAATAGAGAGATCATATAATGGTTCAAAATGGTATTGAAAAAAAAAATCAGGGGATGTGCAAGACCATTTTATGAAATTCCCAGGTCCATTTCGATTTCTGAATATATCAGAGAAGAAGTCTGAAATATGGTCAATTGTTTTTGGAGGGATTGTATAATTCTTTATGAAGTAGTATATATTTATTAATCTGTTACGGGACTGTATCCATTAGGATCATTACTACCTTATATCTGAATACTAGAGATTAAAACACACAATACCAGGTCCCCAGTGCTCCATTTTTTTCATAAAGCTGAACAATGAGATCTGAGGAACTTTTATGCTCTGTGTTGTGGACTCACAACTCACATCATTTATTGGACTATTGACAGCTTTAGTTCAACAACATCTAAAACAGATTCTTCAGCTCACTGACTCTTCATGAAGTTGCAGATTGTGCATTGACCCCCCCCACCCAACATTTATATGAAAATAATTCAATAAATATTACTTTAGCTAATGATACCTCACATAACGACAACATTGCAGGTTTCCTACCCCTTTGTAAAAAATATAACATTTAATCATGTGCTCTTCTAGAAAGTATTATGAAGCTACCCTACTATTCAATATTACCTAAGTCTATAGAAATTAACTAAAAATCAGTTTAATTCAGTCTATGCTTACGTTATCTATACAAGCCCTCCTTTTTCTGTAGGAATTTAGAATACTTCTATTCACCCCATTTTAACATCTGACAATGAAACAGGCTAATCTAAGACATTTCACTCACTGCGATGGTAGAGAAAATGATTATATTCCCTATCAAGGAAAATCTCATTTAAAAAAAAAAACCAAAGCAGTAAAGAGTGAACTATAACTGAGGATGCTGCTGGAGAGAACCCTCAAGAGTTCTAATTAACCAAATGTGGGAGAGTTATGCAAGCCAATATTTTTATAGAGAACTTGAAATCGTCTAAGTGAGCCTTCCCAATATGTAACTTCAAAACCTAGTAATTGAATTATCAACCATGACTGTACTAAACTTCCTGAGTTCCCCAGTCAGTGCTCATGGCTGATAATTACTAGGTTTTGAAGTCACTTATTAGGAAGGCACATTGAGATGATCCCAAATTGTCTATAAAAATACTGGCTTGTATAATTCTCAGGAACTCAGGAAATTTAAATGCACTCTCCGAAGGGGCCCCTAAGAGAAGCCTAAATATCTCCTTGCTCGATGCAAAATGGACATGACAACATCTTTGACAGATGGCCAATTAGCTATTTCCAAGAGAAGAGAACTACAGGTAGTTCTCGACTTACAACCACAATTGAGCCCAAAATTTATGTTGCTAAGCAAGACGTTTGTTAAGTGAGTCTTGTCCCATTTTACAACATTTCTTGCCACGGTTGTTAAGTGAATTGTTGCAGTTGTTAAGTTAGTTACCCAGTTGTTAAGTGAATCTAGCTTTTCCTTTGACTTTGCTTGTCAGAAGGTGATCACATGGCCCCGGGATACTACAACCGTTCATAAATATGCCCCAGTCGCCATCTGAATTTTGATCCCGTAACCATGGGGATGCTGCCGCGGTCATATGTGTGAAAAATGGTCATAAGTCACATTTTTCCAATGCTTTCATAACTTTGAACGGTCACTAAGTGAACTGTTGTAAGTCGAGGACTACCTGTACTTCCTTCACAGCCAGTATCTGTTAATTAAGGAATGCTTGAAATCTCAAATTGCTATCGCTTAAAATGCCATGAACATTTATGAAATAACAGAGAAAAGGACAAATGCCGAATTAAATTGGCATGTGGGTGATAAACTTCACTCTACAGAGGTAAAATTTCAAAAGAGCTTTTCTTATCTGCAATTGTCTCTATATTACAGATTATTCTTCCCCCAGAAATACATGCAATCCTCACTTTTCTGTAACTCTATAATCATCTGGGCTCCAACTAGCTGACAATGGGAATCCATCTCACATTTTGCCTTGCTTTCTGGTTTTTTTTTTCCTTTGTAGTTAACTTTTGGTTTTAATATTAATTTGCATTTAGGTTTTATCCTAAAGTCTCTTGAGCTTGTAATATTATAACCTGCAATATATAATTATACAGTATATTATTTTTTATTTAAAAAGACAAATCGTGCTTTGCATGTTGAGAAACACCATCTTTATTTAAGAAATGTACATCTGGACTATTATGTCAGCTCCTACTCTGTCTGTTTCGAAAAAGAAATCAAGGCCTTAATCATTAGCCAATCTTTCTCAGTCTGAGATCAATTTAACTCTGATTGCACAAAATTTCTGAGGTTTTATGGTCGGTGCCTTATAGTCAGAAAAGCAGGATATAACTCAACAGCTAATGAGACCGAGACAACAAAGAATGACAAAATCATCTTAATATGTCATGACTAGCCATGAACCCCACACACAGTTTTTGCAACAGTTAGACTGAGAGGGGGGAAAAAAAGAAATCAGAAAAAGAAAAAAAGAAGAATCTCGTGCCAGTTCAAGATCATGGAAGAACATATATAACCATACGGCATTCCCGAGTAAAAGACTAATAAAAAATACTCTGCTAATTAACACTGCATCTCATGTGAAACATTTGCAATTATTTTAGAACAGGGGTGTCAAACTCGATTTCATTGAGGGCCACATCGAGGTTATGTTTGACCTTTGGGGGGAAGGTGGCGTGTGTATGTGCCAGGGTGGGCGTGGCCAGCTCAACATCACTCGTGTGGGGGGTAACTGTGGTGACTTGAGCGCTCTGCCAGCGAAAACGGACTCCAGAGCTCCATTTTCACCTGCGACTGCCTCCTGCAACCCTCTGCCAGTGAAAACGGAGCTCAGGAAGGCCGCCCACGGCCCTTGTAAGCTCCATTTTCAGTGGCAGAGGCACCACGGGCCAGTCCTTCAGAGTTTCCAGGGCAGCCCCATGGATCATATTTAAGCACCGCCCAGGTCGGATCCAGCCTCCGGGCCTTGAGTTTTAGAACCCATTTTAGAACATTTGTTTACAAGACAAATTTTACTCCAACATATAAGTTTAAATTACATTGCCTTCTGTTCTTCACTCTGCCTTTAAAATGCTCAGAGAGTTTTCTCTCCCCCAGACTTCTCTCTTATTCTATTCACAAGGGGAAAAAAGCTGGCCATAATAAAAGGTAGTATCTTTATAAGTCCCTTGAATACAAGTTAATACAGGTAGTCCTCGTTCATTGAAACGAACAGTTCATTTAGTGACCATTCAAAGTTACAACATCACTGAAAAGAGTGAGTTAAGACCATTTTTTAACACTTATGACTGTTGCAGCATCCCAACGGTGGTGCGATCAGACAGTTGGCAACTGACTCGTGTTTATGACGGTTGTAGTGTCCCGGGATCATGCGATCTACCTTCTGCGACCTTCAGACAAAAGAAGTCAATGGGTAAACTTAAACAATTCTGTAACTAACTTGACAACTGCCATGATTCACTTAACAACCGTGGCAGGAAAGGTTGTAAAATGGGGGCAAAACTCACTTAACAAACGTCTCGCTTAGCAACATAAATTTTAGGCTCAATTGTGGTCGTAAGTCAAGGACTACCTGTAATGAAATGGATACAGGAAAAGGCTTGCTTACCTCTTCGGGAACACAGGTTTGAACATTTCTCCGAAAAAGTCTTTTTGGAATGATAGTAGGGAGGCGGGGGATTGTCATAACTCTGCCTTGGTCCCAGATGGTTCGGCTCTGGGTTTGCAACAGCCAAGGAAGATCTTGAATGTTCAGTTGTTCCTTGCGACAACCTACAGACAGAAAAAAAGGCGGGGGAAAAATGGATGTCTTTGTGATAGATCAGCCTGTTAGGATGATCAACAATTTCCTCTCCCTTCAGCAACACCTTTTATTCCTGTACCATCCCTCCCAGTCAACTACCTGACTATACTGAGAGATTATTTCAAATTTGGAAACGACTCCATCAAATCTGTGACGGAGGGCTACTATCATAAATGTTGTGGCCTGTCAGATGCCAGCCCCTCCAGCAGCTGAATCAGGTGAGGAGGTGGCATGGGAGTCAGGGTCAGCATCAAGGCAACCTGAGCACTCCAAGGGGGAAGAGGGACTGGAGCTGTCGGAGATAGATACAGAGGTAGAGCCTGGGCCGTCCATCAGCCCTCAGATGGAGAGTCAACAGCCCCCAGATCTGGAGGTGGCTGATGAGGAAGAGGAGGAACAGCTGGGTCCAGTGCCTGACATGCAGATGCGCAGAAGACAGAGGAGAGGAGAACAGTGGAAATCTATGGGCAGATCCTTGGGATAGAAGAGCCACTGCTGCTAGCAAAGCCCCACCTTAGCTCTGGGATAAAAGTCATGGGGTGGAGATGAATAGGTGTGGCAGACAACTATTCATCTCCTCGCTGGACAGACTTGTTAGCCAGCTGTGTGTGTGAGAGAGACTTTTTGCCAGGGCTCCTGCAGCTCCTAATAAAGGGAACATTTATTTAACTACACAATTAACACAACTACTTGTCGTGTTTGGGAGCCAGGTCCGAACAATAAACTTCTGTTTTTTCTGCAGAGGGACAAAAACCCCTCTTATGTGGTACCTCCATGGGGAGTGTTGTGGTCCGCCAGCAGCCTGCAGACCTGGCAGCGGAGTCGGACAGTGAGGAGGCTGGGGAGGACAACTGTTGGTGTTTACCAGAGGCTAAACCTACCCACATTGTGGGGAATATTAAGTTCCCTACGAGATGTTAAGCAAACTTTTTGTCCTAGGTCAGAGTTGAATCTCGGCAGGTTTACAGGTGAAATGTTACGGTGGATTAGATATCTCTGCAAGAGGTTCCTTAAGTAGAGGCAACATAGTGGTGGAATTGACAGAAATTTCTTTGGAGGGAGGACAAATTGGGGAGCACCCATTTGTGCTCTGAAAGAGCTGCTCCTCACGAAATTTAGTTTCTTGCGATCAATTGTGGGTCAAGGTTTGGGCACTAAAGGGGTTTTACAAGGTGTCCCTAATTGCTGGGCAGCCTTCATGGATATTTGACTAGGAAGAACCTAAACTTCTTAAACACTTGACGATTTAATTACTTTGCAAGCTAAAAGAGATATTCTCAATGGCACAGAAGATCAAAGACTCTTGGCAGCTGCCTTCTTTTTGAAATTAAGAAGAGGGGAAAAAATCAGCTATTTTAAAAGACTTCAATTTAAAAGCAAAAAGCTTAACAAGCTCGTGATCTAAGAAAGTTTGCAATGAACAAAGGGGACAGTGATTTTTTAAAAAAAGAAGATTTTTTTTTAAAACAAAGCTGCCTTGGAAAATTAATTAGACTAGCAGACTGGACCTTTGTGGGAATGCTGATTGTTTGTTTTAAGGACAATAGTAGTTGATTGATTTTGCAAAATAAGAACATAAGGCTAATATGAGCTAAGTTGTGAGACTGCAACTGCAGAAAACTAATTGGGACTAAAATGTTAACAACAGAGAGAAGCAAAATGGGGGAGGGGAAGCCTATTTTTTATGAATTATAACTAGTACTATAATTGACATACTTTCACTTTCTCACCATGGCAACCACAAGGAAAATTGCCAAATTGGGGGAAATGATGTAGGGGTTCACTAGAACAACTTACAGATAAGGACATTTCACCAGATTTATTGCAGAAAATGGTTGAAGAATTTGGCAGACATGACCGCAATAATTTTTTAAAAAAGGAAATGGAAGAATGATTTGCAGGGATAAAAAAAAAAAGATCAGGAAGAAGAAGTTTTTTCTTAAAAAAAAACCTAAATAATCTATAAGGCAACTGCCTGCAGATCTAAACCAGGTTACTGATAAAAGTAGAAAGTAAGACAGAAATTATAAATAGAGTTGAGGAAGGAGTTGGAAAAATTTGGCATTATTGGAGCGGAGAGAAAAAGCATTTTGCTTCAGATTTAGGATAATTCCACACAAAAAAATGGAGAGGATACCAGAGATTTGTGGTGTGTGTGTGTAAAATATATTTGCTGCCAAGACACACTTAACTTCCAAGCTACACACACACACACACACACACACACACACACACACACACACACACACAGAGGAGCTTCAAGTATCTATTGGTACCAATGTATAATTTTCTCTCCTAGATCTTAACTTCCATGAAGAAGTTGATTGGGGAAGGAGCATGTTAGGTACCACTTTCTTACCCTATCTTGCAAAGACCAAAATATCCCACTCCCTAAGCTGGACAATTAAGTTTAGGAGTGGGGTGGGGGAACCCATCTTGCATTAATGTTTGCAAGTGTTTCTCTACTGTTTACAGCCCTGTGGGAAGAACTCTGAAAGAGAATGCTCTCTCCCCTTCCCTGTGTATTGCAACTCTTCCTGAAATCGGATATGCTGTGAATAACAATTAAGCTTAGGAAAATCACCGGCACTGGTACTAATGGAACCTCCCACTCAAGCTTAACTGAGATGTTGGGGTAGAGATTTCAAGACATCACTCCCTCCTCTCCCTCCCCCACTTTACATGCAGTGCTATTCAGTTTAGAAAAGTATGCCTTGGCCCATTAAATGAGGGCTTTTTGGGCGTGGGAAAACACTTTGCATGTATCCAAAATACTGTGCTCTTTCCCTATTCTTCCTGAGAGAACATTAAAACACTGATCTACTACTATATCAGCAGTTTGATAGGAAACCTTAACAGGAGTAAATTACGTGGAAATGAGAGGGAAAGAGACAGCATTAAAAACTCTATTCTATGCAAAAGATGATTTCTTAAACTTACCGTCCACCTGATGAGTTTGGTGGCCTACTTCTTTTATCAAAATAATTAGGATTCTCCCTGGGAATGTAGCCTCTGTCTTGATGAAATTTCCCGGAATGGGGCATCTTCTATTTTGCTGAAGTTATGTACAAGTGGAACTTGCTTCTGCTTCAATTTGATGAATGGCTAACATTCAGTCAACAATTTTGTTACTTGGTTAGAAACACAAAATAAGGCACGAATGTGATCTATAAAAAAGAAAGGGACCGTAGTAGGTTTTATTACTTGCTATCTAGTATAGGTTAGAACCTCCTTTCCCAATTCAATACCATCCCAAAATTTTGGATAACAGCTCCCAAAAATACATACGTGTTGTCGATAACAATAGAATATTAGCCCCTAAAATTTAGAAAGCATTGGTTGGGGAACAAAATGTACAGTGAAGACTAAATGATTAGATCAAATTATAATGCTATAAATTTCAAAAAAAAAAAAAAGGAATACAGCAAATGGCAACAATCAAAGGAACGCAACATTAAAATGTTGCATTTTAAGAGATCAGCAAAATTTACGGAATATAGGTAGTCGTCAACTTATGGCCACAATTGAGCCTAAAATTTCCATTGCTAAGTGAGACAATTTTCGATGAGTTTTCCTCCATTTTATGACCTTTCTTGACACAAGTGTTAAGTGAATAACAGCAGTTGTTCAGTTAATAACATGATTGTTAAGTGACCACATTGACTTTGCTTGTCAGAAGGTCACAAAAGGTAATCACATGACCTCAGGGCACTGCAACCATCATAAATGTGAGCCAATTGCCAAGGGTCCGAACTTTGATCACATGACCATGGGGCATTGAAATAGTTGTAAGCATGAAAAATGGTCGTAAGTCACTTTTTTCAATGCAGTTGTAACCTCAAACACTCCCTAACGAATAGTCGTAAGTCAAGAACTATCTGTAGAGTGATCCTTATAACCTCGTGGGAAAAAATCATTCAAATGTTTTAAAATTACATAGTTTATAGGAAAATGGATTATTTTACCAGTCTGCTGTAACTCTTCTTGGGAAAATATAATTTTCTCTAGGATGGATTTTAATTCAGTCAACTGGTTCGCACATGCACAGTGCAACTTTCATTCCTCTTTTATATCAGAGCTGACATGTTAACTGTGTCATGTTCAAGAAAAGGAGGAATCTGTGTTTCGGGCATATGGCTAATATACAAATGACCAGATAATGCTATAGTCACACAGGAAGGGTGTGATAGTAATACTAATTCTGATCTCCTGCATTGCAGCTCTTTCTGTCCTTTTCATTTATCATAAGCCACAGAATTAAAGCTCACTCAGGGTTCCTGCTGCCTTAGGAATTGCTGGGTTTTACTCTATTTTGATTTTGATCCTTTAGATTTCCATTAAAAAATAATTGTATTGACTGACCCAAGACAGCTTATGATGTCAACACTTCTACCGAGTTATCTTAGTTTTACTTTAAAAATACTTACGTTAAGTTATGTTTATTTTTAATGGACTGCACCCCAGCTTTGGACTGCTTCATACTACATTCACTATTTTATAAAAGAACTGACAAAAAAAGCCTAATCTCATAAAATTTATCTCTGTCTTTCACTGTATTGCCAGGAATGGTAAACCCAAGATCATATTCGGGTTTGATTTTGCGATGGGATTAATTTGCACATCTTCCAGATCTAGTCAAACTCCCAACTCTCATCAGCTCCAGCCAACAGTCAGAGATGATACCATTTTAGCCCAATTGTATCTGTGGCACCACAAATTCCCATCTGTGATGCAGGGATCAGAAAGGACTATGATTGACTGCCTAAACTTGACTTATGATGAGAGAGACTGTATATTCTGAGAATGTGCTTGCCTTAAGTCTAAATTGAGCCATTTTAATCGCCATACGTCAAGTCACTTTGTTCAGTACCATTGTGACTTTAAACGATCACTAAGCGAACTGTTGTAATAAGCGGAGGACTACCTGTACCAATTAAAGTATTCGAGCAGAACAAAGCCGGAAAAGTTTCTGGGGCGTTTTAAGCAGGGTTGTTTACAAATCCCAGATCTTCAAAGCCAGAATGGGGAGGAGACTTAAGGGACGCCAGCCATACTTCTTCAGTACACAAACATATATG
This sequence comes from Ahaetulla prasina, assembly GCF_028640845.1. NCBI lineage: Eukaryota > Metazoa > Chordata > Lepidosauria > Squamata > Colubridae > Ahaetulla > Ahaetulla prasina. The sequence continues at coordinate 85,965,097 of NC_080541.1, read as the reverse complement.
ATAGGGATCTCCAATCTTGGCAACTTTAAGACTTGTGGACTTCAACTCCCAGAATTCCTCAGCCAGCAAAGCTGGCTGAGGAATTCTGGGAGTTAAAGTCCACAAGTCTTAAAGTTGCCAAGGTTGGAGACCCCTGATTGATATACGAAGCTGCTTGTGTGCCCAATTTATTTCATTTTCCCAACTCACCCCAGAGCTGCTGAAGGGCCTCCCCACGTTCAGCCACGCGCCGGAGTTCACGGGAACCTTTTTCCAGGGATCGGGCGCAAAGCTTTGTGTTCTTCCCAAGCGAGAGTCCTTCGAGGGAAGCTCGGCGTTTCCTGGTTGCTGCGGCAGCGAGAGAGAAGGCGAAAGAAACTTCGCTCGGCCACGTACAACCAAGCCCGCCGCCGCCGCCCAGCCCCGCCAACCTTGCGATGGTCGGGGAGGGTCAAGTTTCAGCCTGTAAGCGTCCGCAGGTTTCGGAGAGGCTCATAAGCAAATGGGAGCGACCTGGCCCAACCTGAAGGGGCGGAGCGCCCAAAGGTGGCCGCTTCTCCGGCGGCGCTGAGGTGAAAAGAGCTCCCGCGGAAGAGGCTTAAGAGAAGTAACATCTGAAAGTGTCTAATGTGGGGTCGTTGGCTTTCTTTTGCAAAGATGGACCCGCTCCCACCTGCGCTTAACGGGAAGAGCATGAAGGACTTTTGTTGGTGACAAGACGGGGCGGTATTAAGTGATCCTAAACCAGAGGTCTTCAAACCTATGACTATCATTAAGTGTTGTATCATTAAGTGTTAAATTTGTACCCTATGACTGTCATTAAGTGTTGTAAGTGTTGTACCTTGAGGAAGGTATCTTTTCTTTTATGTACACTGAGAGCATATGCACCAAGACAAATTCCTTGTATGTCCAATCACACTTGGCCAATAAAAAATTCTATTCTATTCTATTCTATTCTATTCTATTCTATTCAGACTTGTGGACTGCAACTCCCAGAATTCTCCAGCCGGCTATGCTGCCTGGAGAATTCTGGGAGGTGAAGTCCACAAGTCTTAAAGCTGCCAGGTTTTGGGGACCCCTGTCCTAGACTTACAACCACAGCTGAGCCCTCCAGATTTCTGTTGTTAAGTGAGCCATTTATGAAGTGTATTGGCCCCCAGGCTTTCTTAGTCTCCATTGTGAAGTGAATGGCTGGGCCAGTGGTGAAATCCAAATTTTCTTTACTATCAGTTCTGTGGGCGTGGCTTGGTGGGCTTGGTATGGCTTGGTGGGCTTGGTATGGCTTGGTGGGCGTGGCAGGGGAAGGATACTGCAAAATCTCCATTCCCACCCTATTCTGGAGCCAGCCAGAAGTGGTATTTGCCGGTTCCCTGAACTACTCAAAATTTCCGCTACCGGTTCTCCAGAACCTGTCAGAACCTGCTGGATTTCACCCCTGGGCTTGGCTCTATGACTTAGCAATGTGGTTGTTAAGGGAATCTGACTTCCCCACTGACGCAGCTTGTCAGAAGGTTGGGAGAGTAGATCGCGTGACCTTGGGACGCAGCGATGGGTCATCAATAGGAATCAGTTGCCGTACGTCTGAATTTTGATCGCACAATCATGTGGATGCTGGAAAGGTCACAAGTGTGGGAAATGGTCCTAAATCACTTTTTTCAGTGTCGTTGGAACTTTGTATGGTCAGTAAATGAATTGTTGTGAGACAAGGACTCACTGTATTGGTAAAGTTGCAATGTAGATGTCTGGGAGAAGAACCTGGCTGGAGGACTCCTTAGGCTACCTGGCTGTACTCCTCCTTAAGGACCTACGATTGATGGTTTGATCTGCAGAAGCATGGCTCCAGTTTCATACAAAACGGCTGTATTCACTCAGTCCTCGGATCCCCGAATTAGCCCATGTTCTGGGTTTGCACAATATGGGCAACTCAACAAAAAAAGAAGCAAACATGTTAGGTCATAAAAATAAACCAAACAAGACTGAGATGTTTGGCAAATACAGTCATTATGCTTTAGGCCTTCAAACTTGGCAACTTTAAAGCTTGTAGACTTCAATTCCCAGAATTCCTCAGTTATCACAGCTGGCTGGGGAATTCTGGGAATTGAAATCCATACATCTTCAAGTTGCCAAGGTTGAAAAAAACATTGAGACAAAGCATGAACATAGCCGATTTTTTTAATCAAGCTTGTCCATTTTAACTGAGATTATTCCTTGAACTGAATGCGCACATTGTTGCCCCTTCTTGCATGTAGATACTTTCTTGTCCTTTCCAGGAATGTAACTTACTGTTGAAATGTATATTTTATCTGTATTTTTAAAATGTACAGAGGTAAAATCAATAAAGTCATCAAATATTTGTAACTTTCAGCAACTGAAACCCAAAAGGATTGAGTTTTGTGGGGATATTTCTTTCTATAAAGATTGTTCTACGGGTTGCATTTATAAAGAGTTACAGTACAACGAAGATGAGTGTTCCTAGGAAATAGCTATGTTAATTATGCATTAAATTAACCATGTAAATAAATATATGCATTAAACCGTCGGTTCCTATCCTGGTGTCTGTAAATTGAAGGGAGTTGGATGTGGAATGACAGACTTCAGCTCAACCCTAGCAAGGCTGAATAGTTTTGGGTTTAAGCTCCAGGGACTTAATCATCTCAGGCTGGCATTGCCCCAACAAGACTCAGTTTGCAAACTTGAGGGTTTTCCTGGGTGACAGTCTGGTGACAGTCATGATCAGGAGGGCCTTTGTGCTGTATGGCAGTTGCACCTGTTCCTGGATCAGGAGGTTCTGTTCTCGGGTCAAGAAGCAACAGTGAGAACTGGACACGGAACCACTGATTGGTTCAAAATTGGGAAAGGAGTCCAACAAGGCTGTATATCACCCTGTCTATTTAACTTATATGCAGAGCACATCATGAGAAAGGCGGGGCAAGATGAATCAAAAATTGGAATTAAGATTGCCGGGAGAAATATCAACAACCTCAGATATGCAGATGATACCACTCTAATGGCAGAAAGTGAAGAGGAACTAAAGAGCCTCTTGATGCGGGTGAAGGAGGAGAGTGCAAAAGTTGGCTTGAAACTCAACATTAAGAAAACTAAAATCATGGCATCTGGCCCTCTCAATTCCTGGCAGATAGATGGGGAAGAAATGGAGGTAGTGACAGATTTTATTTTCCTGGGCTCCAAGATCACCGCAGATGGAAACTGCAGCCAAGAAATTAAAAGACGCTTGCTCCTGGGGAGGAAAGCTATGGCAAATCTAGACAGCGTACTAAAAAGCAGAGACATCACCCTGCCAACAAAAGTGCGTATAGTCAAGGCTATGATTTTCCCAGTTGCAATGTATGGCTGTGAAGGTTGGACCATAAGAAAGGCTGAGCGCCAAAGAATCGAGGCCTTTGAACTCTGGTGCTGGAGAAGACTCCTGCGAGTCCTTTGGACTGCAAGGCGAACAAACAAGTCAGTCCTAGAGGAGATCAACCCTGACTGCTCTTTAGAAGGCCAGATCCTGAAGATGAAACTGAAATACTTTGGCCACCTAATGAGAAGGAAGGACTCACTGGAGAAGAGCCTAATGCTGGGAAAGATTGAGGGCAAAAGAAGAAGGGGACGACAGAGAACGAGGTGGCTGGATGGAGTCACTGAAGCAGTAGGCATGAGTTTAAATAGACTCCAGAGGATGGTAGAGGACAGGAAGGCCTGGAGGAACCTTGTCCATGGGGTCGAGATGGGTCGGACACAACTTTGCAACTAACAACAACAACACTCAAATTACACTGAACCAGATGTAACATTGTAGGGGACATGATGAGACTCCGTCGTAATGTTGAAAGAGAAGATTATGGAGACAAAATTAGTATCTTGGTTTATCACAAGGTAAACATGCACCTGCATATTTATTTTTTATTTTTATTTATTTATTTATTGTGCTATGATTATTTATTGTGGTATAACTCATTGTTAGCAGGTTATTTTGAGTTAGGTCAGGGATGGAAAAAGCCCAACTGTATCCAGATAAATTCAGAGAGAATTTTGAAGGACAGGTGAAAGAATTATTTGTCTCTCAGAGACAGCCCCCCCCTCTCCATTCCTTATTGATAAAGAAAACTATCATGATCAAAAAATGTGCTATAAGATTATTTATAGCATGATTATTTATAGCATGATTATTTATTTGGATGGTTTTAGCTTCCAAGGAGGTAAGGCTCCAAGAATTCAGCTCCTGAAATTTAACCAACCACTGGATCAGAGATGGTATTCAGCATTTTCTGACCAGTTCTGGAGAACCAGTAGCGGAAATTTTGAATAGTTCAGAGAACCGGTAAATACCACCTCTGACTGGCCCCGCCCCCATCTATTCTCTGCCTCCCGAGTCCCAGCTGATTGGGAGGAAATGGAGATTTTGTATTAAACTTCCCCTGGAGTGGGGAGGGAATGAAGATTTTACAGTATCTTTCCCCCTGCCACCCCCACCAAACTATTCCATGCCCACCAAGCCACAGAACCCTAGTAAAAAACATTGAATCCCACCACTGCACTGGATAGTACCAAACAGATACATAAAACTAATTATTGTAGCCTGCCGGTGGCTTGTGATCAGCCCATTCTCTCCTATATCATCTTACTTCACATATCCAGACAGCTAACAAGAAAGGTTTATACTTGCTTAGCTGATAAAGAGCAACTAAGAGAATAGAGGCTAGTTTACATTCTCAGAAGAATATTCTCACAGCAGAAGAGCAGGTGCATGTGGGCTAATCTCAGTGCCGAATACCAGGCTGGCATTAGAAGGTGGGTGGGTGGAGCTCTGGGAAGGAGAACTTTAGAGGAAAAAAGTTGGAAATGGAGGCTTGCAGCTAAAGGGACTTAAAGGGACTTAGCCATTGGGCCTTGAACTTGGGTTGATGGTTTTAATAAAAGCCAGAGAAACCCAGATTAGTTTCTCCAAAGTGGATTACACAGGCTGTTGAAAAGAATAAATTGAACATTAGCTGAAGAAGTGGGAAGAGGAGGAGGAGTCATTGGACCTTTTTACTCAACACAGCAGAAAACCCACTGTCGTGTCCCACTCCTCTGCTGATGGGGAAGTCCGTATCAGGCGTGCCTCTGCAGCTCTGCCAAAGTCCTAGCAAAGTTCTCAAGGCAGGCAGGAGACCAGAAAGTGACTTCAGCAATCCAAGGTAGACTTTGCCTGACTCAGAGAATGCTAGAAAGCAGATCCTTTATATAGGCCATGGGGTGTGGCTCCATGACTCAGCACTTTTCCAGGCCTGCCCTTCCCTTCCTTTTGCTGACGCCGCCTATCAATTCTCCTGAAGCGAGGATCTCTCCAGGCTCCAGCTGTTGCCAATTCACATTCCTCAGGCTCACATGCTGTGGGGGAGGGGGAGGGGTCTAGTTGCTCCGTTTGCCTGGGCATGGAGCCAGGGCTGGAGACTGGAGGCACGTCAGGCCCTTCGTCTTGCTCGGCCTGTCTGGGCATGATGCCAGGGCTGGGGCCTGGAGGCATGCCAGGACATTCCTCAGCGTTCGGCAGGAGATAAGAGGGACCCGGCTGCGGGGAAAGCGAGCGAGAAACAACACCCACCTTGATAGAACAGAGGTGAGATGTAAAGAAGAGAACATTAAAGTTTGTCAAAAGCTAGCAGAGAAGGAGCTGCCTGGCAAAAGTAGGTTGGTCAGTTGCTCTTCCTTAACCCTAGTAGATTTTTTTTGTATCCAGTAACACAGAAAAACATTTGCCAGGTACATACATAGCTTAATGTTATATTATAACATTCTATAAGTCCATGATGGCGAACCTATGGAACGCGTGCCAGAGGTGGCACACAGTGCCCTCTCTGATGGCACGTGAGCCGTTGCCCCAGTTCAGTTGTGCTGTGCAAGTCCACGCACCCCTTGCCGGCTAGCTGGTCTTTGGATCTCTGGCATGCATGCGCAGGGGCGGGGTGCATGCAGGGGCAGCACGTACATATGCTCAGGAGAATGGGGCGCATGCAGGGGGCCACACAGGCATTGCATTTTGGGGATTCGGGCGCACTTTGGGCACTTGGTCTGGAAAAGGTTAGCCATCACTACCATAGGTGGTTTAGATCTAGCCAAAGAAATTCAGTAGGCACTTTTGCACAGACCGTGCCAGACTATCAACTGGGAGGAGAGAACTATTTGCAAGGAATGCAAAACTATTGGTGAGGCCTGGGGCTGGGAAAGTGAAACTGACCATTCTGGTAAAGTGTGGGTGAAATGGCTCCTTGCTATTTTTAAACTACATAAAACTGGGGGCAAACTGGACCAAGTGGAACCAGAACAGGGAATAGCCTTATTCATGCTGACAGGAGTCCTGATCACATAGACTTTTATATACAAACAGCTGTTTGATACTCAGGTCTTTTGACTGCAATTATCCTTGCCAATGGATAGGTGTGTAGTATGGGGCATGACTAAAATACATGCCTAATATGGCGGTAGGTTGAGCAATGCAGCTTTAATCCAGTGATAATGTGTGTTAGGAAATTGTTATTGCCCAACTGGTTGGTCAGGAAATATATAAACCAACATTGTGTGTTTGTAGCTAGCAGTATTATGTAGCTTTAAAAACTGTGTTGCATCATCAAACATCTTGATTGGCTGAGCCCTGTAGCCAATGTGCTTAAGGAAAGCTGAATTATGGTTTGTGTGAACATTACACCATTTTACCTGCTGATATGCTGTAACTCTATATTTGATCTCTATGCATGATCATTGCTTGATCATGGCTATTTATTGCTTCTTTAATATTTATTGACTGTTTTTATATTGAACTTTGTTCCTGAATGAAACTAAAGAAGATCTGTTTTGTTGTATTTTTCTACAACTGATAAGAAGACGTTTATTTTATTTTATTTATTTATTTATTCGATTTTTATACCGCCCTTCTCCCAAAGGACTCAGGGCGGTGTACAGCCAAAAATAAAAACAAACAATACAATATACAATTTAAAATACAAATTAAAAAACTTATTTTATAATTGGCCTAAAAAACTTTAAAATATATAAAACTAAAACCCCATTAAAATTAATAATAGATAATTTAAAATCAATAAAATTTAAGCCAGCCCCGCGCAAATAAAAAGATGTGTCTTCAGTTCGCGGCGGAAGGTCCGAAGGTCAGGTATTTGGCGTAAACCCGGGGGAAGCTCGTTCCAGAGTGTGGGAGCCCCCACAGAGAAGGACCTTCCCCTGGGGGCCGCCAGCCGACATTGCTTGGCGGACGGCACCCTGAGAAGTCCCTCTCTGTGAGAGCGTACGGGTCGGTGGGAGGCATGCGGTAACAGTAGGCGGTCCCGTAAGTACCAAGGCCCTAAACCATGGAGCGCTTTAAAGGTAGTGACCAAAACCTTAAAGTTATATCTGAAAAATATCCTTGGACTGATTTTTATCTCACTTTGTATGTGTATGACTTGGATTGTTTTGAACTATAATTTTGCTTTTTCCCTAAAAGTAAAATATTATCAAAACCCAGTTTGTTTGTATGTTAACTGTTATTATCAACAATCATTCTCAGTCGCTTTTGTGTATAAACTCAAAGGGTAATCTGCTCAATAACACACAACATCGATTGTGAGATAAGACTATCCTTAACAATGTGAATAACGTGGAACATTCTTCACATGAACTGCAATATTCAGACACGAAGAGGGTTATAGTGCAGCAGGCATTCTCCCACTGTTTTGAGTTTCCCCAAAGAAGAGATGAAAATAGATGGACAGTAGATGTATTATTTCTGATTGCTATGGGGCAGGTTAGGATTTGATGAGAATTGCAGGAATATAATTGTGTTAGGAGGGAAAATGTTTAGCATATGCTTGTTTTATTTTTAAACTATACCTTGTGTTTGTTCCGGGAAGTCGGGGGGTTGAAGGAGAGGGAGGGGGAAGGAGGGGAAAAGCTTTTGTAAAACTTTTCAAAAAGAAGAAGAAAGAAAATAGATGGACAGTCATGCATGCGCACACTCTGTATGGTTCCTGTGGGGCAGGTTTGATCTGATCTCCAAAGTCATTCAAATTGTATGCACTTATCCAATATTAAGTTTTAAACCTCAGTAGAAATATTGTAAAGTAAATCCAATTGTGACATCTAGTGGCACTGTTTTGACATCTACATATAAAACAATGAACATTTCTTTCTTTTATTCATATGGAAAGCAACGCTGAGTGCTTGCTTATGTGAAAAAGGCACGGCAAATTTAAAATCGCAGAATAGTTTTCAGGCACAATGCTATTCATTGGAGTTGATTCCAGCCCAGAACTTTTACATACTTTTACAAAATTCCAGGAAGATTTGTGAATGTGGGAAATGACCAGATAACATACAGAATCCTAATACATTTTAGGTACTAGTGTTCAGAGTGTTTTAATTTATTTAACTTGCAGTAATATTATTCTAACCTGATACATGTTCACTTTAAGCCATATTAATATTTAAAAAAATATTGGTGATGATGTTCGAAACCAGTTATGATTTAAATTGCCTCTGATTAGCAGAGAGAAAACGGCATTGCAAGTAATTGCTTTATATTCTTCAGAAGGTACAGTTAGCTCTAATTTCTCTTTTTAGGGTCATCAGGGTCAAACCCTATGAAAAAAAAAGAGAACGAACAAGTGGGCCAGTCCAAACATTAGAAAAGGACATAGTTAACTTTGGTGAGATACTGAAAAGAGATGACAAGGTATTAGAACAGCAGTCCCCAACCCTTATGGCTTAGCAGCCCGGCAGGATGGGAGTGGGAAGAGGAGAACTAGCCCGTGCAAGTGGTGGGCCGGTGTGTATGTCAGTTCCCATCACCAATCTCTTTCCACTTATGACTGTATGACTGTAACTTTGTTGCTGGCAATCCTTATGATTTATATTGATATATTGACCATCAGTTGTGTTGTAAATGTTGTACCTTGATGAAGGTATCTTTTCTTTTATGTACACTGAGAGCATATGCACCAAGACAAATTCCTTGTGTGTCCAATCACACTTGGCCAATAAAAATTCTATTCTATTCTATTCTAAAGTGGTATTCAGCAGGTTCTGACCAGTTCTGGAGAACTGGTAGCAGAAATTTTGAGTAGTTTGGAGAACTGGTAAATATCATCTCTGACAAGCCCCGCCCCCATCTATTCTCTGCCTTCCGAATCCCAGCTGATCTGGAGGAAATGGGGATTTTGCAGTAACCTTCCACTGGAGTGGGGGGGGGGAAAGGAGATTTTACAGTATCCTTCCCCTGCCACACCCATCAAACTGTGCCCATCAGGCCACGCCCACAGAACCGGTAGTAAAAATGTTTGAATCCCACCACTTGTATGTGTGTGTGCACACATGCCGGTCCACCTCTAGCATGGCCCACTTCTAAACCGGCCACATCCTGTTAGTGGGCTGCAGGTCAGGGGTTGGGGGCCCCCTGTATGAGAGGACAAAACACAATGTACCTTACAATCTGGGCAGTGCTTTTAAATTTTTAAGTTTTACGCCCTTCAATGGTGCAGAGAGGGCACCATCCATTGTCAGAAATGAAATTCAGGCAGCAATTGTGTCGGGTTTATGGAATGGAAGAAAGGATACCAGTTTGTCTCAGACAGAAAAATCACTCAACAGCCCTGATTGAGGAGATACAGAGTACTTTTGGCTATTCATGGGGAAACTACACAAAGTACCTTCATACATACTGATATAAGACAAGGGAAAGAAATCGGTTAATTTTCAATTGCTTTGAACCAGAATTCCATATTTCCATGATATTGGCTAAGTTGCTAAAACTGTCGAGAACTGAAATTGAGAAGCACCGCAGAATATCATGCGTTTGTAAGATTTATGGCATAATTCAAATATGCTAATGCTAGTTTAGTGAAGTTAGTAAGTATAAGCAAATATATACTTGTAGGTATTAGAAGGTGAGCTGAGCTTGAGGGGAACTTTACTTCAAATGATATCTCTGTTGGGCAGCAACCATTTTGGATGGGAGGAGGGCTCAAGCAGGGAATCAATCTAGGCTCACTACATAAATGCAAGAGGGCTATGTTTGACACCCACCTTTAAAGGCCTTAGAGCAGGGGTGTCCAAACTACGGCCCGCGGGCCAACTGCGGCCCGCGGGTCAGTTTTTATTGGCCCGCAGCAAATTCTGAAAATAAATAAATCCTGTTTCTGTACGTGATTCTTCCGTCCCGGCGCGGGGCTGTTGCAAAGAGGGTTGGGGCAGTTCAGCCGCCGAGCGGTAGGGGGAGCTCGTGCAGCGACGGAAAGGTGGCGCCTGCGTAGCTGCGCCGCCAAAATGGGCGACTCTGAGGATGAATTTCGGCGGCGGGATCTGCTGGGGCGGCGGTGGGGGGCAGCGGCGCGCGGGATAGGCACAGGCGCTGCTCCCGCCGCCGCCCCGTCCCCCCGGAGCGCGGACTGAAGCAAGGCGGTGCCCCTCGGCCGCCCGGGAGGAAGAGGTGGCGGGAGGCAGACGGAGAGCCGCTGGTGGTTCCGGCCAAGTCCCGCTCGGAGGCTGGGCCAGGCGGGAGGCGGCCCAGGGCTGGTGAGTCAGGCGGGAGGCGGGGAGTGGGGGGAAGAGGCTGAGGGGATCGCCGCCTGGGAGCCACTGACTGCCGCCTGCTCTCCGCCTAGAGACGAAGGGCCGCGGGAGGCTGCCGCCCCCGCTGCTGCTTCAAGGGCCGGAGGACGCCCGCCGCGGATTCGAGGCCCGGGCGGCCCTACTGCTTTTGGAGGCCCCGGCCGCGCCCCGCACGCCCCCGCTGCCCGCCAGCCACTGGAAAGGGGCCCTGGCTAATGCGAGGCCGGGCTGGCTGTGGGAGCTGAGCTCGTTGACGGGCACCTCGGCCGTAGCTCCTTGGGAGGCCGATCAGGTGCGTGGCTGCGGCGAAGCGTCGGGCTCTTCTCCGGGGTCCTCCCTTCCCTCCCTCAAGCTGAGCCGTCGCTCTTTTGCGGCGTTTCTGTCCCCGGAGCATCCCGAGGCCGAGTTCGCCTTCAATCCAAAGGACAGCATCACTGCTCCCACTGAGAGCAATGTTCTTCACATTATAGGTGAGTTAGAAATACACACAGTAATCATGTGTCAATATGTCACCTCTTGTGTGTGGCCCGGGCCACACATGAATTTACTAGGTTTATATACTGTTTGTTGTCCAGCCGCATGCCTTTCTGAATAATTATATTTAAAAATATTACATTAAAAATCAACATAACACAAACACACACGTACACAAACATAGAGATACACATGCACATATATATAACTCACACACATATAGTATACTTAAGCCTAAACTGTGCATAGGGACTACCCAGACGGCTGAAAAAAGTGATTTCTGACAGGTTCTCACACTTTTGACTGGTCCTCACACGTACAACTATCTTTACATTTTGCACCCCTTTAAAGGCCTTAGAGCCTTATATGGTCTTTCCCAGGCAAAAATTGCCAGTCTGGAGAGATTCCTGTATTATAGGCAGTAATAATAAATTACTTCGAGCTTTTTACCCCTGCATCTGGTTGTTTGCATGAGACAATCTCAGAAGTCTGGAATAGATTAAAATTCTATTTGTACATCTGAAATCCAGTGTATCTGTATTGTTTCAACAACAACAAAAAATAAACCCCAGGGTTAACACTGCTGTGGTTCTTGGTTGATATTATGATTAATAACCTAGTTTGGTTTTTAGTTATCAGTAAGCCTTAATGTGGTTGCTTTGTTTTTAGCTTAATCAAACATCCAAATTACTCTTTATGACTGTGTATTGATTTCCATGTAAATAAAAATAGAAAGAAGGAAATGTTTCTTGTTGCAATGTACCATATTAGCTGATAGATATCGAAATTATATCCATGAGCAGATTTGGTATTCTCATTGTTTGTTGTAGACATTTTTTTTTTTTGAAATAGCCATGTTTTGGGGATGTGACATGGCCATTGCAAAACAGACATTTGCCAGTAGTTGAACTCTTTTTATTCTCAGCTAGTGGGCACAAGAAGAGTTTTTTACAAGAAGAGTTCTCCACTCCTCTGAATACAACAAAATACCTTATGCCACCAGACTTGAAATCCTGGGTTTAGAAAATTTAGAACTACGCCGTCTTCCACATGACCTGAGTTTAACTCATAGAATCATCTATTACAATGTCCTTCCTGTCGAAGTCTACTTCAGCTTCAATTGCAACAATACACGAGCACACAATAGATTTGAGCTTATTGTTAACCACTCCAATCTTGATTGCAGAAAATATGACTTCAGTAACAGAGTTGTTAATACTTGGAATATACTACCTGACTCTGTGGTCTCTTCCCAAAATCCCCAAAGCTTCAACCAAAAACTGTCTACTATTGACCTCACCCCATTCCTAAGAGATCTGTAAGGGGCGTGCATAAGAGCACAAGCGGGCCTACCATTCCTGTCCTATTGTTCCTTTCGTTATATCCAATTAATATAGTTATTACATACTCATGCTTATATATATGCTCATACATTGTATAGTTATTTCATGCTTATGCTTATATATACTGTGTGACAAAATAAATAATAAAAAAAAACCATAACTAAACAAAATAACTGACTGCAGCCAACCATTGCTTTATTTTCTGGGAAAGCCTATGGAATCCCTAGAAATACATTTTAAAAAAAAAATAAAGATAATGTTACAGATTTGACACTTTCCATTGCAGTATGTTGTCTTCAGATTTTTTTAAATAAAAGAAAATTATAAAAATCAGATGAGGCAGGCACCTAGGCACATATTGCCAGGTTGTTCTTCAAATCATATCTTTAAAAAATTTGAACTTAGCTGTATGGATGAATAGAGAAATGATATTGCCAAAGTAATAATCCAAGCACCTTTACTTGGCACAAACAAAATCATTAGGCAAAATGCCACAAGCAAATCATATCTGATTAAAAGGATAATCAATTATTTCACAAATCAAATCCCAAGGCTACCAGATTTTCTTCAAGAATCTGAAGGGCCACTAGATGGAAGCAAAGTGTTAGCGATGTTCTTTACCTTTTGACCATTTCTAGTGGCCCTTTGAATTTTTGCGACTCAGCACTACAGAATTAATACTCCTCTGATAGTAAAGACAGAATAATGTGACAATCAAATAAATTCAACTTTATAAACACCTTTTCTCCCCATAATTCGGCTTTCTTTTTATTCTTGGCAATCCAACATAATATTGGGAGGAAATTATAAAAAGGGCTGTACTTGTACTGCCCATTGGCAGAAAAACTGAATAAAACACAATCAAATTTGGAACGGGAGAAGTGGCAAACCAAAACTGAATTGGACATTCCAGGGAATAATTCTCCAATACATCCCTAAGGGATAGTTGGGTAGCAACTTGAAAGGCTGTTGACTGATCCATTCTAAGCTTCACTCCCAGACTGGAGCATATATAGCCCATCCTGTACTTAACATGGAATTGCATAGTAAGTATAACATGAGGATAGAATAAAAACACACATTACTATATATTTCCTTGTCCCCGTGTGACATGTACACAAACTCACAAAACATGTTAACAATTGCTGTGAAAAATTGCCGGTGCTGATTAAACTATTGGAAAGAATTCAAGAAACCATGCTCTGCATGTGTCAATGAAAATTCTCAGTCATCCAGATAGAGTTGTGTGAAAGTTGAGTCATGGCAACTGGACTTTTAGGTTTGATATGTTTTGTGGCTTAACCGAGAAGTTTCTTCAGTCATGCACTGCGTGCATTTCTTATAGAATAGAATAGAATTTATTGGCCAAGTGTGATTGGACACACAAGGAATTTGTTTTGGTGCATATGCTCTCAGTGTACATAAAAGAAAAAAAAAAACCTTCATCAAAGGTACAACATTTACAACACAAATGATGGTCATAGGTTGCAATTTAACCCTTAATGATAGCAACAAAAAGTTACAGTCATACAGTCATAAGTGGAAAGAGATTGGTGATGAAAACGATGAGAAGATTAATAGTAGTGTAGATTTAGTAAATAGTTTGACAGTGTTGAGGGAATTATTTGTTTAGCAGAGTGATGGCCTTCGGGAAAAAACTGTTCTTGTGTTGTTGTTCTGGTGTGCAATGCTCTATAGCGTCATTTTGATGTTAGGAGTTGAAACAGTTTATGTCCAGGATGTGAGGGATCTGTAAATATTTTCACGGCCCTCTTCTTGATTCGTGCAGTATACAGGTCCTCAATGGAAGGTAGGTTGGTAGCAATTATTTTTTCTGCAGTTCTAATTATCCTCTGAAGTCTGTGTCTTTCTTGTTGGGTTGCAGAACCAAACCAGACAGTTATAGAGGTGCAAATGACAGACTCAATAATTCCTCTGTAGAACTGGATCAGTAGCTCCTTGGGCAGTTTGAGCTTTCTGAGTTGGCGCAGAAAGAACAGTCTTTGTTGTCCTTTTTTGATGATGTTTTTGATGTTAATTGTCCATTTTAGATCTTGCGATATGATAGAACCTAGAATTTTGAAAGTTTCTACTGTTGATACTGTGTTGTCAAGTATTGTGAGAGGTTATCATGCTTATGCTTATATATACTGTGTGACAAAATAAATAAATAAAAAAAAACATAACTAAACAAAGTAACTGACTGCAGCCAACCATTGCTTTATTTTCTGGGAAAGCCTATGGAATCCCTAGAAATACATTTAAAAAAAATAAAAAATAAAGATAATGTTACAGACTTGACACTTTCCATTGCAGTATGTTGTCTTCAGATCTTTTTAAATAAAAGAAAATTATAAAAATCAGATGAGGCAGGCACCTAGGCACATATTGCCAGGTTGTTCTTCAAATCATATCTTTAAAAAATTTGAACTTAGCTGTATGGATGAATAGAGAAATGATATTGCCAAAGTAATAATCCAAGCACCTTTACTTGGCACAAACAAAATCATTAGGCAAAATGCCACAAGCAAATCATATCTGATTAAAAGGATAATCAATTATTTCACAAATCAAATCCCAAGGCTACCAGATTTTCTTCAAGAATCTGAAGGGCCACTAGATGGAAGCAAAGTGTTAGTGATGTTCTTTACCTCTTGACCATTTCTAGTGGCCCTTTGCATTTTTGCGACTCAGCACTACAGAATTAATACTCCTCTGATAGTAAAGACAGAATAATATGACAATCAAATCAAATCAACTCTATAAACACCTTTTCTCCCCATAATTCGACTTTCTTTTTATTCTTGGCAATCCAACACAATATTGGGAGGAAATTATAAAAAGGGCTGCACTTGTACTGCCCATTGGCAGAAAAACTAAATAAAACACAATCAAATTTGGAATAGGAGAAGTGGCAAACCAAAACTGAATTGGACATTCCAGGGAATAATTCTCCAATACATCCCTAAGGGATAGTTGGGTAGCAACTTGAAAGACTGTTGACTGATCCATTCTAAGCTTCACTCCCAGACTGGAGCATATATAGCCCATCCTGTACTTAACATGGAATTGCATAGTAAATATAACATGAGGATAGAATAAAAACACACATTACTATATATTTTCTTGTCCACATGTGACCACACACGTACACAAACTCACAAAACATGTTAACTTAATTGCTGTGAAAAATTGCCGGTGCTGATTAAACTATTGGAAAGAATTCAAGAAACCATGCTCTGCATGTGTCAATGAAAATTCTCAGTCATCCTGATAGAGTTGTGTGAAAGTTGAGTCATGGCAACTGGACTTTTAGGTTTGATATGTTTTGTGGCTTAACCAAGAAGCTTCTTCAGTCATGCACTGCGTGCATTTCTTGTAGAATAGAATAGAATTTATTGGCCAAGTGTGATTGGACATACAAGGAATTTGTTTTGGTGCATATGCTCTCAGTGTACATAAAAGAAAAAAAACTTTCCTCAAAGGTACAACATTTACAACACAAATGATGGTCATAGGTTGCAATTTAACCCTTAATGATAGCAACAAAAAGTTACAGTCATGCAGTCATAAGTGGAAAGAAATTGGTGATGAAAATGATGAGAAGATTAATAGTAGTGTAGGTTTAGTAAATAGTTTGACAGTGTTGAGGGAATTATTTGTTTAGCAGAGTGATGGCCTTCGGGAAAAAACTGTTCTTGTGTTGTTGTTCTGGTGTGCAATGCTCTATAGCGTCATTTTGATGTTAGGAGTTGAAACAGTTTATGTCCAGGATGTGAGGGATCTGTAAATATTTTCACGGCCCTCTTCTTGATTCGTGCAGTATACAGGTCCTCAATGGAAGGTAGGTTGGTAGCAATTATTTTTCCTGCAGTTCTAATTATCCTCTGAAGTCTGTGTCTTTCTTGTTGCATTGCAGAACCAAACCAGACAGTTATAGAGGTGCAAATGACAGATTCAATAATTCCTCTGTAGAACTGGATCAGTAGCTCCTTGGGCAGTTTGAGCTTTCTGAGTTGGCACGGAAAGAACATTCTTTGTTGTCTTTTTTGATGATGTTTTTGATGTTAATTGTCCATTTTAGCTCTTGCGATATGATAGAACCTAGAAATTTGAAAGTTTCTACTGTTGATACTGTGTTGTCTAGTATTGTGAGAGGTTATCATGTTTAGATTTGATTTCTCCAGCATGTTGAAAGCGTCACTGCACTAAGAGCAAACAGGTCAGGTGCCTGCATACAGTTTCTTCCTCTATCAGCCAAGGAACAATTGCAAGTCAGAATCCTACCTTACTTACTAGGTGTACAGAGTTCGCTAATCTCTAAAAATGCAAATTGCCATCTTATAGCCTTTGGTTTCTTAGTTCTCAGGCAATGTTTGTGTTGTACCGCTAGGAGGCGCCAACTGTGAAGGATTCCATTTTACTATAGTATAGGAAAAAATTCCCATTCTTTTATATGGTGGGCTTCAGAGGAGTGCTCTTAGCTTGTGATTAAAGTCTAAATAAAATCTAATCTATGATAGGATATGATAGGAGATGCTCAGTGCAGAAAGAGATAGAACAGGGACAAATCTGGAAAGCGGTCAAGGTGGAATATTGGTTGGTTTGTTCTGTTTCCAACCTTTCTGTCCATGTAGTCTTAAACAAATACAAAATGATTCAATTAACATATATGCATATTCATCATGCGATCCACTTTTTGAGTAAACGATGTGGTACAAAAAGTGGAAAAAGACTAAAAGTTAGTAATCGAAACAAAGATATGAAATTCGTGTAAAAAATGAAAACGAAATGAATGTTTACACGACCACCATACCTGTTACACACCCTTCTAGATTTCAAACTATCAGTGCTTCCGACATGCCCATGAACAACTTTGTACAGTGTCTTTTATTTTTCTCACCACTACCTCTTTGAAGATTACATCAACTCCTTCGGCAACAATTTTCTCAGTCTTTCTTCTTGAACTGTTTATTCTTTCTTCATATATTTGTTTTGGCATGTGGACATTGTTTCTGCTCTGTGTGACCAAGCCACCCAACATACCTCTTTCCAAACCAAAGTATTGAATCCATGTTTATTTATTTTTCCTCCTACAATCCTTGACTGCATCTCTTCTTCTCTTTTATCCACACTTATTAAGTAAAATTATTTCTACTGCCTATTCCAGGAGTCTCCAACCTTGGCAACTTTAAGACTTGTGGACTTTAACTCCCAGGGAATTCTGGGAGTTGAAGTCCACAAGTCTTAAAGTTGCTAAGGTTGGAGACCCCTGGCCTATTCAGTTTGTTCCACATAACAAAGTGGGGAGAAGCACACTTTGTGCTTCTACTAATGGCTTCTTTGTGCCATTATTGCTTCTTTCAACACTTGTTTTATGTGGCAGTTACCCATAAGTAGTCTTCTGTTTATGTCCATTTGTTCAGGAACCATTCAAAATTATGGTGGTGCAGAAAAAATGGACATACAAGGGTCTAGTCATCACAGAACTTCTTGATCATGCAATTATGAGTCAGGCAACTCCTAGGGAGTTGCAGTCACAGGATTACTATTTGCAGCTAGCTTATCCTGCTGGTTTCAAACAAGCAAAGTATGGGAAAGCTGGTTTGGGAAGTTGCAAGTTACTCCAGTAAGTTGCTCCCACCTTTTCTCTTACCCATGCACACACACACACACACACACACACACACACACACACACACACTTGTAGGCAGCCTCCAGTGGTCCTCTCAGGCCCTCTCCTGGCCTCCCCCCCCCTCGTTGCACCGTCTCCACCCTGCAACATCCATTTCCACATGTTATTGTGGAAACTGGCATTGCCTGGGATTGCCATCACTAAGCAATGCAGTCCAGAGGTGGGTTTCAGCAGGTTCTGACCAGTTCTGGAGAACCGGTAGCAGAAATTTTGAGTAGTTTGGAGAACCGGTAGTAAAAATTGTGACTGGCCCCGCCCAGGGGTGATATGCTCCCGGTTCGGACCGGATCGCCTGATCCGGTAGCAATGGCAGCGGGTGGTTCAGAGAACCAGTAGCAAAAATCCCTGCCCCCCGCCCCCGCCCCAGCTGAGCCGCGCAATCATTAGAGGGTTTTTTTTTACTTTTAAAAGCATTTTTTCTTCCACCGAAAAAATGCTTTTAAAAATAAAAAAAAAAGCCTCTGATGATCGCACGGCTCAGCTGGGATCATCAGAACTCTTTAAAAGCTTTTTTCCTCTGGCGATCCCAGCTGGGTTGCCTGATCATTAGAACCCTTTAAAAGCATGTTTTCTACATGTTCTTCAGCCGAAGAGGTTGTAAAACAAATGCTTTTAAAAGTTAAAAAAAGTTGGCCACGCCCACTCAGTCACATTACCCCCATCACCAAGCCACACCCACAGAACCGTAATAACCGTAATAACAAATTTTACATTTCACCCCTGGCCCCGCCCCCATCTATTCTCTGCCTCCTGAGTCCCAGTTGATCAGGAGGAAATGGGGATTTTGCAGTAACTTTCCCCTGGAGTGGGGAGAGAATGGAGATTTTACAGTATCCTTCCCCTGCCACGCCCACCAAGCAATGCCATACTCACCAAGCCACACCCACAGAACCAGTAGTAAAAAAGTCTGAAACCCACCACTGATGCAGTCAGATGACATTGTGCTTAACAACCTCATCACTTACTGATGAAAAATTCTAGTCCTCTTTGCCATCATAACTCACTTGGGCATCACTTTCAATGGGTAGTGGTGAATTGAAGTTCTCTGGATCCACAAAAGACATTACAGCTGAATTACAAACGAATACCTGATCTGAACTACTCAAAATTCTCCCCGGATGAAGGAGAGATTTTGAGATTACCCATAGGTCCTCCAGATGGCTGTTTTTGGTGAGTAGTCAGCAGAAAACTACATTTTTGCAGCAGAGGTGGGTTTCAGCAGATTCTGACTAGTTCTGGAGAACTGGTAGCAGAAATTTTGAGTAGTTCGGAGAACCGGTAGTAAAAATTCTGACTGGCCCTGCCCCCATCTATTCTCTGTCTCCCAAGTCCCAGCTGTGGGAGGAAATGGGGATTTTTCAGTAACCTTCCCTTGGAGTGGGTGGGAATGGAGATTTTACTGTATCCTCCCCCTGCCATGCCCAACAAGCAATGCCAAGCCCAACAAGCCACACCCACAGAACCGGTAGTAAAAAAATTTGAAACCCACCTCTGTTTTGCAGTCTTTTGCGATCAGATGGGAGTCACAGGATTCTATCGTGATCTACTGTCTTTTTGGGGCACTCCAGATTTGAGCAAGCTTCCTCTTTTTAATCACTTTGCAACTTTTTTTTTCTAGTGCTTGTTAGGATTGAAAAACCTTCAGAACTGCAAGTTTGGTTTTCTCTTCTATCCATTTAGAAATAAATAAGTTGATATGCTTATAGTTTTGTAAGAGTTTTTTTTTTTTAATAGGCAGCAAAAGGATGACGATTGTGTTCATTTTAGAAAGTTTTTTTAAAAAAACAGATTAAGGTTAAGATGAATTTGAATTAAAGAAAGACTATGAAGTTAATTTAATTCAAATTCATCTTAACCTTAATCTTCTCCTGTGGGAAAACACTGTCCTTATATTGCAAGCTGATAAAAAAATATCTTGAAGTTTGGACATTAGAGGGCACCAGATGACTGCTTTAAAGGAAACACTTGACACTTAGGTAAAGAGGTTTTTGCAGTATTTAACTCTATAATGAGGGATGCAGTGGCTCAGTGGCTAAGACCCTGAGCTTGTCAATCGAAAGGTTGGAAATTCAGCGGTTCGAATCCCTAGTGTCACGTAACGGGGTGAACTCCTGTTACTTTTTCCAGCTTCTGCCAACTTAGCAGTTCGAAAGCATGTAAAAAATGCAAGTGACATGCCCTGACTTTTTGGTTGACACACCAATATTCACTCAAACCCAGTGGTGGGATTCAGCCAGTTTGCACCACTTCGGGAGAACCGGTTGTTAACTTTCTGAGCAATTTGGCAAACTGGTTGTTGGAAGAAATCATTAGGGCAGAGAACCGGTTGTTAAATTACTTGAATCCCACCAGTGCTCAGACCCAACAATTGTCAAAAACACACCCCGTTCTCAAGTGATTTTTTTAAAGCTGTGGAGGCCATGTGAGAACAGGGTGTACTCCTATGCGCCTCTACACTGAGCTCTTGTGCAGTCTCCAGAGTGACTGAAAATGACATGAGAACGTACTCAAGAACGTAAGGCTTTGAGCGACCCAGAGCTGCCTCGGTTAGGCTGCAGGGTTTGTCAGCAAAAAAGAAAAAAAAAGCATTGCTTGAAAATGGTGCATGGTAGATTCCAGGGATCATATACGATTGGACTGTATTTTTTTAAATTAATGAATATGTAAAGAATTGCTTTTCTTTTGTTGGGGGGGGGGGGGGCGGGAGGCAAGGGAGTGATATGCCAGCAAAGTCATGTTAGGCATTTTCCAAATTTTTGACACGCCAAGACCAAAAGATTCATTCTCACTGCTGCAGAGCAAGCCCTTCTTTTAAATCTCAGCCCCGTGTGTGTGTGTGTGTGTGTGTGTGTGTGTGTGTGTGTGTGTGTGTGTGTGCAGCCAAAGCAGCATCATTCTGGGCTGCATGCAGATAGGGATGGTGGGGACAAGATTGCGAAAGTCACTCAGAAGATTTTCCTTCTCGCCTTTTCATGCCAATGTAGCAATTACCATAGATAATTGCCTGACCCGTTTTCAATCAGTAATAATTTGAATAATTTTATTCAAAGGAGGGATCACACAAATTCACTTATCATTTTGCTGAAAAACTTTGAGAATGACTGACTTAGGTCTCAATGGTGTGAATTGACTATATTTACTCAAATAAAGATAACACTGAATTTAAGCCAATTTCCCCCTACTCAACCACCCATCAACCCAAGAAAGAACTGATAGAAAAAGGCATTAAAAATGACAAAAGGTCTATGCAATGCCCAATTCCCCATCTTCTGGAGTTTTCAACTCAATGTCTGGAGATGATCTCTTTGTACATTTTTGTTTGTGACATACTTTTATTATGGGTACTTGCTCAAGGCCACATTCCAGTCAATTATATGCGTGAGAATGACTCTTTTATCAGCATTGAGGTCTTCTTCATTTTTTTGCCATTAAAGTTAAATTCATGTCTACAGAATGGCCAACATTATCAAATCTATCAATTTTAGCTCCCTATGGGCCGAGGATTATTAAACATCCACCCATCAAGCTTCTCTCTGGCATTTTAAAAGTGGGCCTAGACACCTCTCCTCCCACCACTTGTCAGAGTGATTTGAGTCTCTATTGAAAAAGTTACAATAGAGAAGTTGGTTCCCATGTTCACTATTAAAATGGGATTGTTTCTTGGACAAAAGGACTGAGTGATTTTTGACCGTTAACTCAGCGGCAGTTCGAGATGTTTCCAGTGGGTTGGACAAAGAGATACATACAAGGTGATCGTTTAATAGTTTGCTTAGGTCTTAATGGGCCTGCTGGAGCTTCTGTTTATTTTCTGTTTTCAGTTTCCCACTGTGGGATGATTTAATAAGCCAAATGCTTATTCAATACAATAGGCGTCAGACCATTGGGCAGCATGGAGTGCCTTGCTTCTGTAAATCAGTCAACATATTACTCACCATGTTATTTTAATTAAGAACCTGTATTTTCAAATATTTTCTGCAAGGAGGGCGTGTGAGTTGTGTGACTTCAATGCAAAAGGTGGTGGAAATCACAACAGTGCTCCTCCAGCCATTCCTTCTCCTATTAAGATGGCATTTTGGTGGTCTCCAAATGATCCCTTTGATTGGCCTTGCTGGATAGGGCTAAAATTCAATTTTTTGGGGGTAATTTTTTTAAAAAAAATATATATATTTCTAAATCGCTCATCTTCCTCAAATTACAGGAGAGCATTCGATTGAGTACTTACCCGTATATTGTGTTGTTGTATACACACAGTAGGGTTTTTCATGGAGATGGCGTGTGCATTATGCTAGCTTGAACTGCTGTCCCAAATGTTTCTCCTGTTGCCATTATGGAAATAAGCTTGACCTGCTGATCCATTCAGCATCTGAACATGGAAATACAGACACTTGGTTGTGTATACTTTGCGGAGGTTTTAGCCTTTGGCTGACATTAGCACTGCTTTTACAAAACAGCATATTCTTATACACATGTTGGAAGATGTGCCTCACCATGGAGTTTATGATAAAAAGTTCATTCCCAGTTCCAAGCTCCAAGTTAAGGAATTTCAAAGGTTTTCCCTACCTCCCCCATAACTATTGATAAATAGTTATGATTGATAAATAGTCATTCAATAAGCCTTGGATATTTGGTTTGGTTTATGCACATAATTCCAAACCAAGAGGGGGTGGGAAACGCCTTTTAACATTCAACTCTGACATTTTTGAGTGCTTAGGGACATTTTTGTCTGCCGTAAAGAGTTCTTTTTCAGATGCAACTTGGAATCATAAGTGTTGCACCTGTCAAGTAAGGCTCAGCTGCCTTTTCACTTGGAAATCTGATGGTGGAACGCTTTCCCTAAAGAGGATCACTTGGTACTTTCATCACTGTCTTCCCACCATCAGGTTTCCCCAGGCGTTTAAATATCCATACTATAGATTGCAGTGTTGAATTATTTTACTTTTGTGTGCTTTATATGGCTGAACGCCCCTCTCTTATTTTTCTCATAGCTCTATAATTGGCATAAAGATTCTTATTAGGTGGCTCATATGCACACATAAGGTTTCCTTCCCGTATACAGGCAGTCTATGATTTACAACAGTTTGTATAGTATCCCTTTGATGTTACAACGGCACTGAAAAAAGGGACTTATGACCATTTTTCACACTTACGACCATTGCAGCATCCCCATGGTCACGTGATCAAAATTCAGACGCTTGGCGACTGACTCAGAGTTACGACTGTTGCAGTGTCCAGGGGTCATGTGATCCACTTTCGCCACCTTCTAACCAGCAAAATGTCAGCTTTGGAAGCCATATTAGGCCGGAAGCTTCCGTGCTGCCACTTTTTCATGTGTGGGAAAGTAGGAGGGGGGATTTAGTAGGGGGGTTGTCTTTAGACATAATAGCATTCTTCCTGTCGGTCAAGGTCAGGCCGATCTTGCACCTGGAGAAGGAGTGGTCGGAGTGCTGTCTCGAGATGGGACGGTTGGCGATTGGAGCATGTGATCGACTGCAGAGTCAGGGGGTGGTTTGGGGTTTTTTGATTTACTGAGGGAAAACCCGGACCTCTCAGATTCGGGTTTTCCCAGATGTGCCAGTTTACCTGTCCTTGTAATGTATCTTTAAAAGTTTTGGAGGGAAACTTGGGCGGGAACAAGCACGTTGTTGATTGGTTGAAGCCTCAGCCAAAACTGTATATAAAGAGGGGTTTTTCCAGACGGCAGTTGCTGGGTTCACTATAAACTAAAGAGCTGTTGTCACTCACTGGTCTCCTGCCTCTTTATTGCCCGAATTCAACATTGGTGACGAAGGTGGGATTTCGAGGCAGCAAGATCACAAGAAAGAGCTGAAGTAACCAAGAATTCACGAACCCAGACAGTAAGGGGCGGAAAGCAGTGATGTCCAGCTATACACCGCCAGCGCCATTCGACCCGGCAAAGGAGAAATGGGGGTCGTACATGGCTCGTTTCGAGTGTTTCCTCGAAGCGAACGAACTCCAAGGAGTCTCGGACAATCGGAAGCGAGCGTACTTCCTAAGCCACTGCGGTCCAGAGATTTTCGATACCGCGGAGTCACTTTCAGAGCCGACGCCGGTACAGTCGGTACCGTGGCAAACACTGCAAACGGCACTTCGAGCACACTACGCACCAATGCCCTCAAAGTTCGTCCAACGGTTCAAGTTGAGGCAGCGGGTACAGCGCGAGGGCGAATCGATTAGCGTGTACATGGCGGCGTTGAGAAAAGCCGCGAACCATTGTGAGTACAGAGATTTGGAAGACGCCTTACTCGACCAGCTCATTTGTGGGGTCAGGGACATCCGATTGCGAAGGCGGCTGCTGTCTAAAAGCAACCTGACGCTAGCAATAGCCTTGGACGAGGCCAGGGCTCACGAGATGTCCACCAAAGCGGCAGAGACCCTGCAAATGCCGAACGCGCCAGGGGCTGGAGCGAAAACAACCCCGGTCCACAATGAGGAAGTCCAGGCCGAATCGGAAGGTGAGGAAGAGGAAGAGGTTTTCCACACCGGGAGGCCGGAGAGAGGGGATCGGAGCGAATGCGTGAGTTGCGGGGGCCAACACCAACGACAACACTGCAAGTTTAAGGACGCGGTTTGCCGGCGGTGCGAAAAGAAAGGCCACATAGCGCAGGCCTGTCGAGCCCCCCAACCTTCCCGCCAAAAATTCAAACCGACCAATCAGAGCGCGGGAGCAGCGAAGCGGCCCGGGATTGGTCCATTCAAAAAGGGCGCGAAGTTAAACCAGACCGCCGTGAGAGTGGGCCACGCATCGACGCAACTAGAAAAAAAGATTTTTACCAAGACACACATTGAAGGGTGCCGTGCCAACTGGAAGTGGACACCGGCTCATCAATCACGATTATGTCCTGGGACACCCTCGTGAGAGACTTGCCAGCCGTCGCGAAGCGCAAGCTACAACCCCAGAAGCTGAGAGTGCAGGACTACCAAGGGAATCGAATCCCTGTTCGAGGGGTAACGTCCGTCCAAGTCAAGTATGGACAGTTCAAGAAAACCCTGCCACTCACCATAGTGGATGGAACCTTACCGAGTTTGCTAGGACTGGACTGGTTCCGAGCTTTGGGCATGGGAGTGACTGGGGTCTTCCGGAACGAAGTCGACCTCAAGGATGAACTAATGAAGGAGTTCGAGGACGTCTTTAAGGACTGCCTGGGCAAGTACGATGGCGGCGTTGAGAAAAGCCGCGAACCATTGTGAGTACAGAGACGCCTATTTCTTTTAATCTAGACCCCCAAGTTGCCCCTATCAGGTTAAAGGCTAGGAGGGTTCCATTCGCCCTAAAGCCCAAGATTGACCGGGAGCTAGGAGGAACAAACAGTCCCTCCGGTCAGCTCGACTCACTCCCAGAAAATGGATTGCGCAGGTCCGAGAGAATTAGGAGACGCCCAGTCTACTTACGTGACTACGTAGAGAAATAAGATGCTAATTTTATGTAAATGTGGGTACAATGCATTCTGGGAGGGAAGGAGTGTAATGTATCTTTAAAAGTTTTGGAGGGAAACTTGGGCGGGAGCAAGCACGTTGTTGATTGGTTGAAGCCTCAGCCAAAACTGTATATAAAGAGGGGTTTTTCCAGACGGCAGTTGCTGGGTTCACTATAAACTAAAGAGCTGTTGTCACTCACTGGTCTCCTGCCTCTTTATTGCCCGAATTCAACAGTCCTAGTAAATAGAATTTTGAAAAATGCTTGCTTCGGAGTTTTTATTTGGAGTTGGGGGGTTTTCAGGAACACTGTCACAAAGTCAATGGGGAAGCCAGATTCACTTAACAACGGTGTTAGCAACTTAACAACTGCAGTGATTCACTTAACTACTATGGGAAGAAAGGTTGTAAAATAGGGCAACGTTCTGTTAACCGTTTCACTTAGCAACAGATGGTTTGGCCTCAATTGTGGTTGTAAGTCGAGGACTACCTTTTATACAGTACTGCTCTTTTGAGGTCTGTTTTCTTCTTTGCTATTGCCACCAAATTTCAGATATGTCGTTTCATATTTTGGTTATTTTTCCCTGCTCTCTTACGAGGTATTATCTTCATTGCATTTTATGAAAAACCTGGTTCTCACCAAATTTAGCTTCTGAGGTGTATACAGATTCTAGTCTTTCCAACTTGTGTGTTTCATCCACAGTTAAAACAAGCCATTATCTGTCTTTCAGTCGTCTCCATTATGTCTGTATTCAGAGAGTTCTCAACATGAGGAGGTAATTCCTAGACATTTAACTGTGAAGTTATGATCCAAGGCAGGATTATGCAGTATGCAAGTTCTACCATTAATCGCTTACAGGTATGGAAAACTGGTGAAGCTTAACTGGAGCTTTAGATTTAGGGTTTTTTTTAGTGAATCGTGCTATCCAATTTTTTAAAGAGTAGGCTTCCTGAAAAAAAGAGTAGTTTATCTAGACTGTGTCTTTTTATAGGGGCAACCTGGTCTACCCAAATAAGGGACAGAGCATACTGCTTCTGCTTACTCTCTCCCCTGGTATAGCTGACAAAGCTAGGAGAACCCGTGGCTTAGAGGTTAATACATCTACCTAATATGTAAGCAGTCCAGGTTTGAATCCCAGAAGGGTATGGCTGAGAGCTAAATAGCATGAAATAGATCTATTCTAGGTAAAGGTAAAGGTTCCCCTCGCACATATGTGCTAGTCATTCCCAACTCTAGGGGGAGGTGCTCATCTCCATTTCAAAGCTGAAGAGCCAGCGCTGTCCGAAGGTGTCTCCGTGGTCATGTGGCTGGCATGACTAAACACCAAAGAATAGAATAGAATAGAATTTTTATTGGCCAAGTGTGATTGGACACACAAGGAATTTGTCTTGGTTCATATGCTCTCAGTGTACATAAAAGAAAAGATACGTTCATCAAAGTACAACATTTACAACACAAATGATGGTCAATATATCAATATAAATCATAAGGATTGCCAGCAACAAAGTTACAGTCTTACAGTCATAAGTGGAAAGAGATTGGTGATGGGAACGATGAGAAGATTAATAGTAGTGTAGATTTAGTAAATAGTTTGACAGTGTTGAGGGAATTATTTGTTTAGCAGATGGCCTTTGGGAAAAAACTGTTCTTGTGTCTAGTTGTTCTGGTATGCAGTGCTCTGTAGCGTTGTTTTGAGGGTAGGAGTTGAAACAGTTTATGTCCAGGATGTGAGGGATCTGTAAATATTTTCACAGCCCTCTTCTTGATTCGTGCAGTATACAGCTCCTCAATGGAAGGCAGGTTGATAGCAATTATTTTTTCTGCAGTTTTAATTATCCTCTGAAGTCTGTGTCTTTCTTGTTGGGTTGCAGAACCGAACCAGACAATTATAGAGGTGCAAATGACAGACTCAATAATTCCTCTGTAGAACTGAATCAGCAGCTCCTTGGGCAGTTTGAGCTTACTGAGTTGGCGCAGAAAGAACATTCTTTGGCACACGGAATGCTATTACCTTTCCACCAAAAGGGGTCCCTATTTTTCTATTTGCATTTTTTACGTGCTTTCAAACTGCTAGGTTGGCAGAAGCTGGGACAAGTAACAGGAGCTCACCCCGTTATGCAACACTGGGGATTCGAACCGCTGAACTGCCAACCTTTCGATCGACAAGCTCAGCATCTTAGCCACTGAGCCACCGCATCCCAGCAGATCTATACTAGTCTCCTTTTATTTTTTTGTCGGTAAATATAAATTTAACACAAATTTTTTTTCTAGACAATGTTTTTTCTCCATGTGTTGCTACTTGTGAAGAAGTGTGGGCAACAAATGAACACTGGCTGTTTAGGGTTGAGCCATGGATTTAACTAGAGCGTGCTATTTCGCAACTGATTTTTCTGCACACGCCTACTCTACCCTTCTTTATTAACACCACGTTTAATGAAATACAGTTCTTGCGGACTGGACGGGAGGAAAATATCGACAAATATAACCCCTTTATTTATGGATGGGCAGCAACAGAATGTCTCTTCCATCCCACTCTCGAAAAATTTATCGTGAGCATTTCTGCCTTTGGCAAATGCATTAGTGCAATCAAATTAGCCTCGGCAGAAAATGGCTTTCTAAGAGAATGCACTTTCTTAATAATTGCAGGTACAAATATAGATATCTAGAGAGGGAGACAGACAATATATTTTTTGATTAGCTTCCGTCTCAGGGATTGGACGGCACCTTTTTCTGTTCACATGTGGCTGGCTGCCAAGTCGGTTATCTGACTCGGTGGAAAACTCTTGCTTCCCCTCCCCCCCAATCTGAACGATGTCTGCTTTTGCACAAACCCATTAAATGCAGCTGTACTTAAAATGTATAACAGCATTGGTTTAAAAACAGTCTGAAGTTAATAACTGGTCTCCCCTCTTCCCTCTGATCTCTCTGATCTCTTTGATTATAGCTGAAATACACTCACATCTTGTGAAGTGTTTTTGTTCCTCTCTTTGGCAGCCCCACCATCTTTTCCCTCCATCTTTTTCTTCTCTGAAAGCTGTCCTGCTTACTGTCAAACCTACAAACGCCACGTTATGGCGTTTCAGATAGTTTTTCTTCCTTTAGCTAAAATGCAAAAAAATAAAAATAAAAATTGGGGGGTTTTTCTTTGGGGGTGGAAAAAGTACTTCTCACTAATTGCAAAAGCCAAGTATCTCTCAGTATTTACATGAGCTCTGGCAGTTCCTAAACGTTTGATATTCCCAGATGTTTTCAGATGCTACCACATGTTCATCCAATGCTCTTCAAGTCCGAAGAACATCCATTCACCTTTCAGCTTGACATACATTTCTGTCAGTCCCAGCTAGATTCTCCCTGGGCTCATCTGCAAATCCTGCTTGCTCTGGCACAAACCATTTGTTTAAGGCAGGGGTCGGCAACCTTAAACACTCAAAGAGCCACAAAGGTCCTAACCGGAAGCCCCCCCATTCAATTCTGGAGCCAAAAGGGAGTCCGGTTCCCCCACCATAGAGTCTCCTCCTAGGGCGGCAACCTTTTTCCTCTGCCAACCGGAAGTCCAGTTTCCTCACCATAGAGCCGCCTCCTAGCATAGCCTCCTTCTTTTTATGCCAACCGGAAGTCTGGTTCCCCCCCACTATAGAATCTCCTCCTAGCGTGGCATCCTTTTTCCTCTATCTGTCTTAACCAAAAGCCCTATCAATTGTGGAGCTGACCAGCGACAAGGAGCCGCAGCAAAGGGATGAAAGAGCCACTTGCGGCTCCAGAGCCGCGGGTTGCTGACCCCTGGTTTAAGGAGTAAAATGATGAAGTTGCACTCAAAATCTCTCCCCAGTCCATTGCAACAGTGGCTTCCTCCCATCATTTCTTACTCTGCATCAAAAGCTATCTTTCCCCTACTTCTACCGGGAGTCTGCATGTGGTACTTCATTATGTAGTAGGCAATTATTTTACTTTAAAATCTAATTGAAAGAGCCAGTCAACTAATGCAGTATTTGAGCCAAAAGGTAAACATGGATATGCAACTGAATTATCAGTGATTCCAACCAGGGGTGGGCTGCTGGCAGTTCACAAGAACTTCTAGCTAAGATTCTGTACAGTTCGGAGAACCCCCAAATCCCACTCTTGGCTGGCCCCACCCACCCCACTCCGCCCCTCGCAGGAGTCCCCATGCAGCCCATTTTGCATACAGGTAAGTGCAGGGCATGCATGGAGGTTCGGGGAGGGTGAAAAACCAGATGGTCTCTGGAGCCTGGGGAAGCCGTTTTCCCCTCCCAGAGGCTCAAAGAAAGCCTCTGGAGCCCGGGGAATGCAAAAACGCCCTTACTGCCGTGATGCAGGAGGCCGACTAGGCCACGCCCACCATGGCCAGGCCCACCCAGCAACTGGGCAGAGAACCTGTTGCTAACATTTTTGAAGCCCACCCAATTCCAACACAGAATTTGTCCAGTAGGTTGCAGAAAAATATAGTCAATTATTTTAACTGTAACAGTTTACCAAGTTTATTCTAACTTGGTAAACTATTTCCCCACCCCTGATCATTTCATTCTTTCATTCTGACCCTAAGTTTTATTACAGTGCTTTTATGCATGTGTACTGCAATGCAACTATTACATGGAAAACAGACTTCAAAAAGCTTCATAAGAATATTGTTGGAAGTCTCAGACATAACATATGGTGAATGTACATCTTTCTCAGTTCAAGCCATGTTTAAATGTTTAAAGTCTAAGAGATTTTGTTAAGAGTCATGTATGAGAGAAGCATTTGTGTTTTGTTAAAAATTGAACTGAACAATGGAAAGTCCATGGGAGCTTCCAAAGGGAGGGAACTCTTTATCTAATGTTCCTTTGGAGACAAAACAGCTGTTTCTGCAAATTCAGAAAATGTAAAAATCAAGAAAATCTATCCTGTAAAATTCAGGAACTTGGACAGGAGGAAGTCGGTAATGAGGAGAGGATGTTAAGAAGGGAGAGAACCCTTCACCTGCTTTATCCATACACATTGAGGGAATTCAATGTTAAAGACTCCAGATGTTGAGCAAAATATGGATTCAGAGGATTTCTGCCTGTTTCCCTCAGTTATATCCATTTGCAGGCTCACGAGAGAGCAGTTTGATTTTCTGCCAATCCTGTTTTTGCATAACTGCAAATGCAAGATGATTATGGAGTCAAAGTTCCTTTCAAACAATTACTAGGATGAGAGACATCATCATTTGCCTGGTAAAATTCACAGGAGTTGATCGTTTGGGAGTTTAAAATGTGCAGTATTTCTTGGTCCAGAATCTTGATAGTTATTTAAAAGTGTACTGTAGCTCTCTGGTTTAGGATAAAAGGACAAAGGAATTCCTAGGGCAGTTTCAGCATTCAATAGGACCAGCCCAGGGGTGAAATGCTACTGGTTCGCTCTGGTTCAGGCAAACCGGTAGTGATAAAAACTTTTTTACGTAGTAAAAAAAATGCTTTAAAAAGGTAAAAAAAAAAGGTTCCAACAATCGTGTGGCACAGTTGTGATCGTCAGAAACTCTTTTTTTTACTTTTTTAAAGCATTTTTTTATTACTGATTCCAGTGAATAGGTAGTAAAAAGTTAAAAAAAGGTTCCGACGATCACAGCTGTGCTGCACGATCGTCGAACCTTTTTTTTTCTTTTTTAAAGCATTTTTTTACTACTGGTTCCGGCAAATAGGTAGTAAAAAATGCTTTAAAACAGTAAAAAAAAAGAGTTCGATGATCGCAGGCCACAGCCGTGATCGTCGGAACCTTTTTAAAAAACTTTTTAAAAGCATTTTTACTATCTATTCACCCGAACCAGTAGTAAAAAAAAAAGCTTTAAAAAAGTAAAAAAAAAAAAGTTGGCCATGCCCATTCAGTCACATGACCACCACCACCAAGCCACACCCACCAAGCTGATAGCCACAAATTTTACACTTCACCACTGGACCAACTGAGACGGAGGGCTTAAGCAGCAATTTCTGCAGATTAGGGAGAAGTAGAGGAATCAGAGATATACATATACTGGCTGCCCTTGTGGTCCTTTAGAACTCTGCTGCCATTAGATGCAATAGACAAAGGTGACCCATCCTTAATTCTGAAGTAAGGCCTATCAACTATAATTTCTAGTTGAGGAATTGAAGTTTGTCATCTTACGTGGCATAAAATGTGTTTGAATGGCCTTGTGATGTGATCTTCAAATAAGGAGAAATTCAAGAGAGCTCAGTTGCTTTACATGAAGAAAGCACCAGATTTATTTTGCCAACTCCACCTAAAAGGCTCCTGAGTCAGAAAGTAACACTGAGCTACTTCAGTTTTCCTCAGTCTTTAAATACATCGCGAGTACATCTCACAGAATTGCCAACTCGTATAGTTGTTGAGAATTCTAAGGAATTTTACTTTAACCTATTTGAAGGACATCTGGATGAGATAGTTGGAAAGACAATCTGATCTTGGTTATGGAGGTTTCTTATAGTCAAGCAAGAATGTGGGAATGGAATTTCCTCAAGAGCCAGGTCAACAGGGAAGATGGTTCTTTTTAGATAGGATATATGAACAACTTTTTTCCAAGCTATTCAAAACAGATACAACTAATTGGAGGTTAGACTCTATTAATGCAATAATGGGAATTTCATTGCAAATTATTTTGCTCTGTAGCTTTTCAGCAATCTGGGACTTGTTTCAGCTCTTGCATAATTGGAGAACTGCCAAGACCATTAGAAATAGTGTCAGGGTAGGCATCCTATAACCATATGGCTTTCTTCCAGTGTAGCCTAATGATCTACTTTGGGCCCCAAATCATAGTTAACTGGAACCTTTAAGCAAATGGCTTATAGCTTCCATGTCATCTACTCTGGAATCGAAAGGCCCAAAGGAAGGCATGTTCTAAGGCTTTCTTCAGTCGGAAATTGGCCATAAGTGATTTCAAGAATTAATTATCACATGGAACACTGACATCATTTAACAGTTTCCACATGACTCCTGGTGCAAACGGAGGAAAATATACTGTGGGATTCCTTAAAACAGAATTTGCTCTGGTAGATTTCTCCAAGTGGGTCTCTAGAACTGGATAACTCTTCTATACTTGTGAAGGTACAATCAACTTTTTAAAAATGATCATCCCAATTCTGGCTCATTCGGTAGCAATTTCAGTTCCCTTTGGGTTCAGCAAAAGCTGCATGTTTATCTTCAAGTAGAATGCCATTATTTTGTTTAAAACCTATAATTTATCTCCCGTGGATTGCATTTACGAAGTAACTGTCCTATAATAAATGATTTTTGCAATCTAAATGGCAGAAATAATGCAGCATATATTTAAATCAATAAATTACCTTCTTTGAGCATTGTTGACTCTGTGAATATGACAGAATCAAACTATCACCCAAACTAACTGACTTTGCTTATACTTTTATCAGAAACCCAGCTACATCTAGCAATAGCAATAGCATTTAGACTTATATACAGTGCAACACAGTGCTTTACTACACTCACTGAGTAGTTTATATTTATTTATTTATTTAATTTATTTATTTTGTCAATCATATATAAGATAACAGGGAAAAATATAACCATAATTTGGATACATGAAAAGAGTAAGTAAAAAGGAATATTAGGACAGGGACGGTAGGCACGCAGGTGCTCTTATGCACGCCCCTTACAGACCTCTTAGGAATGGGGTGAGGTCAATAGTAGACAGTTTTTGGTTAAAGCTTTGGGGATTTTGGGAAGAGACCACAGAATCAGGTAGTGTGTTCCAAGCACTAATAACTCTGTTACAGAAGTCATATTTTCTGCAATCGAGTTTGGAGCGGTTTACCTTGAGTTTGTATCTATTATTTGCTCATCAACCCTCCATATTAGTTGGGAACTGAAGACTCAAAACATCAAAAATGCAGCAGACTGAGGAAGTCTGCTGTATACAGTTATAAATTATATGTATCACATTTTAACCCGATCCATATAATTAGAGGCTGAAAGCACATGTGATCTGTTTCTTTCAATGTTAGATGAGTGTTATTGCCAAGTGGAAATTATTATCTTAGTTTTAAGTATCAGACAACAAAACTTATAAGATTCTTGTTAATTGGGGGAGGGGAAATATCACCATCAACCAATGTGCTTTTCTAACCGAAAACAGCTGGCTCCATGAAAGCTGAATGGCTGCTTGATTTCTGATGAAATATGTAGAATTATTTCAATAAATGCGAATAGCCAAGCAAGCAAATATACAATACCCAAAACTGATTGGATCAGTATACATGTACCCCTTGATGCACGACTGTAATTGAGCTTGGAATTATGGCCATTAAGTTGTGCCAGTCATTAAGTGGGTCATCACATGACCGTAACCAATTTTATGTCCTTTTTGGGAGTGTTGTTAAGTGAACGTGGTGATCATTAGCAAATACATTTTCTGCAATCGGTGGTTTTTGTCAGGTGTTTACTGCTAGTGTCTGGCAAAAAAACATAATACATCCAATCCAGAGGTGGGTTTCAGCAGGTTCTGACCAGTTCTGGAGAACCAGTAGTGGAAATTTTGAGTAGTTTGGAGAACCGGTAGTAAAAATTCTGACTGGCCCCGCCCCCATCTATTCTCTGCCTTCCTAGTCCCAGCTGATTGGGAGGAAATGGGGATTTTGCAGTAACCTTCCCCTGGAGTGGGGTGGGAATGGAGATTTTACAGTATCCTTCCCCTGGAGTGGGGAGGGAATGGAGATTTTACAGTATCCTTCCCCTGCCACACCCACCAAACCACACCCACCAAGCAATGCCACACCCACCAAGCCATACCCACAGAACCATTAGTAAAAAAAATTGAAATCCACCACTGATCCTAGTCCTGTGATCACGGAACGATGCAAACAGTGGTAAATACAGGCTCCAATATGTGATCATTTCATTGCTGGGAGGGGGCGGCCATCGGAAGGTTGAATCCTGCTCATAAGTACTTTTTGTAGGCGGTCCATTGTAACTTCAAACAGCTGCTAACTGATTGGTTGTAAGACAAGTACTACCTCTATTATGATCATAGTGGTGCCAGTGAAAATAGCCAGATAATCCACTTGTCCTGAACATGCAATATCTGGTTACCATGACATGGGAAATATGTAAAATCAGTGTACTATGGAGGCCTCCCTAGGCCAATCCAGGCTCCTTGTGCCTAGAACAGGGCTCTCCAACCTTGGCAACTTTAAGACTTGTAGACTTCAACTCCCAGAATTCATCGGCCAGCTTTGCTGGCTGAGGAACTCTGGGAGTTCAAGTCCACAAGTCTTAAAGTTGCCAAGGTTGGAGAGCCCTGGCCTAGAATGTCAGCAATTTGCAAGGCATGGGTTTTGTTAGATTTATACCACACTATCCTTTCTGAAGCTATAGATGAATACCGCACATATGTTTACTTCCCTCCAGTGTTTTACACAATTATTATACTGCTGTTGTTATCCAGTCTAATGAGTTTCTATGTCTTGAGTTGGATTTGAACATGGATCTGCCACTCCTATTCTATCACCACTATATCACACTGTACATCTCCCCTTCCATGATGTTTCTGTGTGTTTTAAGCTTGGGAAATCATCCCTATTCAAATTACCATTGAAGGATTATCAACCACGTTGTAAATATGTCCATTATGCTGTAATGTAATGTAGGAAAAAAACCTGACTTTTTTTTTTTTTTGCACCAGTGGAAGAAATTTCAAATTTCAAAATGGTTAAAAGTGATATACCAATGAAACCTCACTAATTTTATCAAAAAATAAAGATGCTTTTTAAAAAAGTTAACAACATTAGGTCCAAAAAGAAAATGTCACTGTGTAGTTGCATTATGAAAATTTACTCAAAAGGTAAATCACCCTTGGTGAAGAAACACCAGGGGTGAAATGCTCCCGATTTTGGACTGGATCGCCTGATCACTTCGGCCGAAAAAATGCTTTTAAAAGTAAAAAAAAAAAAAAGCCTCTGATGATGATCATGAAGATGTTGAGACTCTAGAAAGAGTGCAGAGAAGAGCAACAAAGATGATTAGGGGACTGGAGGCTAAAACATATGAAGAACGGTTGCAGGAACTGGGTATGTCTAGTTTAATAAAAAGAAGGACTAGGGGAGACATGATAGCAGTGTTCCAATATCTCAGGGGCTGCCACAAAGAAGAGGGAGTCGGGCTGTTCTCCAAAGCACCTGAGGGTAGAACAAGAAGCAATGGGTGGAAACTGATCAAAGAAAGAAGCAACTTAGAACTAAGGAGAAATTTCCTGACAGTTAGAACAATCAATAAGTGGAACGACTTGCCTTCAGAAGTTGTGAATGCTCCAACACTGGAAATTTTTAAGAAAATGTTGGATAACCATCTGACTGAGATGGTGTAAAGTTTCTGGCCTGGGCAGGGGGTTGGACTAGAAGCTCTCCAAGGTCCCTTCCAACTCTGATGTTATGTTATGTTATGTTATGATCGCGCGGCTCAGCTGGAATCGTCAGAACCCCTTAAAAGCATTTTTTCCTACAACCTCTTCGGCCAAAATGGTTGTAGAAAAAATGCTTTTAAAAGGTTCTGGCGATCAGGCAACTCAGCTGGGATCGTCAGAACCCTTTAAAAGCATTTTTTCCTCTGGTGATCCCAGCTGAGTTGCCTGATCATCACAGGCTTTTAAAAGCATTTTAAATGCTTTTAAAAGTAAAAAAAAAAAAGTTGGCCATGCCCACCCTGTCACATTACACCCCCCACCAAGCCACGTGCACAGAACCGGTAGTAACAAATTTTACATTTCATATATTTAGAATTTATCCAGAACAGAAGAAGTGGTACTGGACTTGGAAATGAATGCCATTTTGAAAAAATGTAAATATGCAGTAAATATGCATATATGTAAATATGCATATATGTGCTAGTTGTTCCTGTCTCTAGGGAGAGGTGCTCATCTCCATTTTAAAGCTGAAGAGCCACCGCTGTCTGAAGATGTCTCCGTGGTCATGTGGCCGGCATGACTAAACGCCAGAGGTGCATGGAATGCTGTCACCTTCCCACCAAAGGTGGTCCCTGTTTTTATACTTGCATTTTTTACATGCTTTCGAACTGCTAGGTTGGCA
This sequence comes from Ahaetulla prasina, assembly GCF_028640845.1. NCBI lineage: Eukaryota > Metazoa > Chordata > Lepidosauria > Squamata > Colubridae > Ahaetulla > Ahaetulla prasina. Next base: position 85,928,524 of record NC_080541.1, on the reverse strand, counting down.
GAAGCTGGGACAAGTAACGGGAACTCACCCCATTATGCAGCACTAGGGATTTGAACCACTGAATTGCTGGCCTTTTGATTGACAAGCTCAACACCTTAGCCACTGAGCCACCACATCCCAATAATATGCAGTATATTTGGTCAACCTCCCCTCAATATTTTTTTCCTTGGGAAACCATCATACAAAACATTCATTGCTTGATGTTGCTTTCAGTTTCTTACAGCAGAGGAATCACAATTGGACGAGTTAAGCGCTCGTATCCTAAGCTATTATTACAATATGGCTGGGTGCAAATCTCAGCCTTGCTGTGAGCCCCTAATTTACCTTGGAAAGAACGTCTGTCAATCCAATTCTATTGAACCCTTAAGAAGTTCAGTTCAACAAATCTTTTATATCAGTAAGTGGACATAAGGGTTGAATTTCTGTTTTCCAGACACAATGTGAAATACTCCACAAGGTGAGATGAGAGGGAAATGGCATGAGCATTGCAAAGCATAAGCAGGTGAAAATATCTGTATAAAGTTACATCATTTTCAGCTCTCAAAGCTGTGTTTTGCAGGATTTTCCCCTTAAATCAAAACAAAGTACCCAAGAAAAACAGGAAGCTTATGAATCAGGGTGAAACAACTGAGAAGATAGGCAAAATCAAGCTTTTATGTACATTTAACATCTCTAAAATACGTTCAACTTGAATAGTACAGTATTAATATTAACAATCCTTATAGCTAGTGCAGCCACAGTATTATACAGTTTGCAGCAATCAAGGGGTGGGAAGTGGGGTACACACTACTGGCCATCTATTAAAGACAATTGACAGACATTTGGACTTCTCTGGTATGTAGACACGTACAATACCAAGAAGCCCAAGGGGAGAAAAACAACAGGAAAACACCCAGCAGTAGCATCTATTTACATGCCTGCAATGTGAAGCAGCTCTGAAAAACAATCGCAGCATTGGGCAATACAAGAAAATGAACTCTGTTCCAATAATTACTATTTTCTAGCAGCATAGCCATTCCTAGCTCCGATAGCGTTCTATTTTGACAATGTAAACGTTTCATTCAAAAACACTCTGTTCTTACTGGATGGTGCTTGAGACCTGTAGTACGATTTTTTTTTTAAGAAGAGGAATCTGGAAATTAAGAAGAGAAAGTGCTGAGAATGTTCCATGCTCTCTTGTCCCATCAGCCATTATGCTGAGATGCTCGCACTGCGTCTTTTGAAGGAACATCTTTATTCTGCCCTAGTCAACAGAACAGGGGTCCTCCAAACTTGGCAACTGTAAGACTTGTGGACTTCCTCTCAGAATTCCTCAGCCATCCCATGCTGGCTGAGGAATTCTAAGAGTTGAAGTCCACAAGTCTTAAAGTTGCCATATTTTGGAGAGACCCCTGCTATAGATGATGGATATTCCCATATTTCTATTCTAGCCGCACCAATTAAGCAGTTTCTTGAAAGGGTGGACACATCAAAGTGTTTCATTTGCCTCATTTATAATGACTTTCTTGCATATGGGGTGAGGCACTACACCCAATTTCTTACTACCATTCAATGGTGAGAATGGTAGGGCAGTTACTTGTTACTATAGCTTAGATCCATCTCATTCCTTGCCCCATGTTCTTCCATGACATATTTGAAAGTATGTAGCCTCTGACGCAGTACTGACCACACATTGTTTTTTGTCATTCTCAAGCTTCTGGACAGCATTCTAAGACTTGCCCAAGGGGTTCTATTAAGGAACTTAGTTCAAACATACACGTTTATTTCTATTTTGACTATGACGTGTATCACAACTTAATCCAATTTGTATTTTCCGGTATCAGGAGAGCTCTTACACTGAAGGGACAGTCTGATCCTATGCACAGTTTTCCGTAAGTCAGTTGGATGAGCTAGTCTCAGCTTAGGATGTGTGAACCAGTTCTTTGGTAAACTTTAAGCCTGGTGAATCACTGCACCTTGGAGTTTCAAGGACCTGAAGCTTGTTTGTGGAATGCAAAGGCACAGCTTTTATGGCATTCCTTCTCTACACCAAATATTTTAACTGAAGGCTAGTTGGAAAAACATTGTGTGGTTTTCTTATATGTTTGGACTCTTTGGACATTCCAGTTGTTTTTAGGCACAGTTCAAATGCCTGAAATGCTACAGAATCTAAATGCACCTGACTTACACAGAATTGCTGTTTATAAATCTACAATTTTAATATATGTTAATAAACATTTTTAGGCTTAGCAAAGCTAAATAAAGTGAAGCCGTAACACACATTGCCCAGTATCTAGAAATTAGAATTCAATCACATATCTCTATAGGTTTCTTTCTGCAATGAAATGAAAGCGCTCATTTCACGGATGCTCTTGAAATGCTGGATGCAAAGGCCATAATTGTATATAGTAGCTACAGCCACGTTAACATGCATAAAAACTCTGGGCTCAGCCTACCAGAAAGTTCTCATGTGCATGCTCCATTGGCAGGAGAAGAAGCTGAGAACAGGTGGCTTTCTGGTGGACTTGGCCCATTTACTTTTTTAAAGCAGCTTTGAAAACATGGTATGAATCACAGCAGCCTTCCCCAACCATGGTGATCTGCAGATGTGATGGGGTTTCAACTCCCAGAATATCCTTTCATTATGGGGGAATCCAATACATTTGGAATACAACAGGTTGGGGAAGACTGAACTACATTTTAAGTTTAAAAGTACTACATTTTTGAGACCAGCTTTTCCAGCTTGGTGCCCAACTATTGTTTTGGGACTACAACTACAATCACTAAGCAGCACATCAATGGCAGCTGGTTATTATTTCTTTATTAAACTTACATGCCGGCTTGCCAGTCAGTAAGAACTCTGAAGGTGATTACGTTATCTAATCCATGTTAGCAAGTACCAGGTTAGAGAAGGCTGGTCTTATTAGTTTTTGTTTTGTTGGGTTTTTTTTGCATATAATGCCACAAAATCAAGTTATTTCACTTCTTACATATGTTGTATCTGTTAATTATTTTGCTACATTCTTTTGAATACAAAGCTTTTGATGACTGTACTTCAGTCCTGACATTTTATCACTGAATTAATATTATTTCATAACTTCTACTACTTTACAGTTTTACAGACATTTTTTAAAAAATGGAAAGGAAAGCTTTAAAAAAATAAACAAGATAAAAATTCATTCACTTCAAATATGTCCATCTCATTTAATTTAACTTTTGATCCTTTCAGTTTTTGATTTTCATCCCAGAATCTATGATGCCCCTCATGTAAATAGCTCACTCACAAATCTGAAATACGTTGCCTAGGATCCAAGGAACAAATTATAAGTTGGTGTCTTTGAACTTGATGAGTCCTTCTTCTGCAACATCCCAAACACCTTTGCAAGATAATCGAAGCATTGCAGAGAATCTCCAGTGCTGAACCCAACCACAAAGTCTGGAACAACTACAGAAGTCCAAGCTGTGGAGACACGCTGCTTTTCACTATGGCCACTTACTTAATCTGGTGATATAAATGGACTGTTAAGATGGAACAATGGACTCCTGGAATGGATACCACAGCTGCTTTTGTCCAAGTGACAATAATCCTGACAATTTGCCTTCATCAGGGACTAAGTCCAGCTTAGGCAGTCCAACAAATTGATATCTATGCTGCTGTTAAACAACTTCATGAACGGAGTCCACTGCATTCTTGGTTACATTCTTCGATATTGCCAGTTTTTTTATTTTGAGGGTTTTAGGGTATAATGCCCAGTAAGCCCACACACATACACACATACACATACACATACACTCCGGAAGGCTCAGGATCTTTGTCGTCACCACTGCCTCTTTTATTTGCCTTCTCCATCTGAGCCTAATTTGAACCAAGGGCCAGAAGGAGAAGTCAAGATAAGGGAAGGAGGCAGCTACAACTTCTCTTTGCTTCATTGGTACTTGGTATTCTTTGGATAATAGAGGAATTCACAGGAACAGTAATCGAGCGACAGGTGCTCAGACAGTTGGGTGGGGCACCTTCAACGTAAACCTGGGCTGATGTCTGATGATGTTGAGTTAAAGTGCCAGCAGCTCGACCTATAAGCCACCTAGATATTTATAATCAAAGAACCCAAGTGTAGGTGTGGAGAGTTTCATATCCATTTGCTGAAAGTTATTGTAACAAATTTTCCATTCTCTTTCCTTTCCAGATTTCCATGCAAAAACACTTGGCATCTCAAATGGTTGAATGCCTATGAGTCATACCAGATGGAGGCGTTGGACCATTTCCTTATCTTCTTTTCTTTTCGAAGACATCTGAAGGAATAAATAGTGTGCATCACTTCTGAGGCAAATACACTTCCAATCTGGGACTGGCCCAGGCAATTTGGGTGTTAATTTTGCAATTTGGGTGTTAATTTTGATACAAAGAGGAAGTTATACCTAATCTCCGCCAGTTGATCGCTTCTTCTGGCCAAATGAACCTTGAGCCTGTTTTTGACTTTGAGATGTTACTAATTAACAAAGAAAATTGCATTTAAGACCCTAAGAAAAATTAACCAAGGAAGGCAGGCTCTATTGCGAGCAGACCCTCACTCCACTGGGAATGTGAGCCACGGCTGACTTTGAGGCTTCAGTTTTGCAAGCCAGGCACAGGCACTTTTGGTTTTCCTGATAATTGCACGAAAAACGGCAATTTTACAGATGAAATATTTAATGAAACTGTTTCTGCCCATTCCAACGTATTTCATTTCAGCCTTTTAAATCACAGTTTGAGGACCCACAAATAGCTTCCTTATAACGATGGCCAATTGTGGTATGTAATGGCACAGCACTCATGTAACAAAATACTGCATGAATCACTATTTCCAGCTGTTGCTCTGCTGGGCATTTTTCCAAAAACAGCTGTTGGCTGCAGGGACAGAGGGTTGAACCATATGGTCTTATTACTGGCCTGAATCTGGCATTGTTTCTCATTCTGAATAGGTACCATGCCGAACCACCAAATCATTGTCTTCTCATCCTGTTGCCTTTTTAAGTCACCTTATTCATAGGCAGCTCTGAAATCTTACCTACAAAATTATGCCACTATTATCACTCTTCCTAAGGGTTAGGGTATGTCTCTATGCCTACAGCTCTTCAGCCTATCGTGATAAAAATAGTCTGTGGAATGATGCTTTACAAGGAAGCCGAAGATCTTTGGAATCTTCATTAAAAAATATACAATGCTTGTGTTCCAGAATTTTAGGAAAATAGTGGGTTAAATGTAAAATACTTTTAATAAATAACTCCTCTGCAATGTAAAAAATAAATGAATATTCCCTTTGGCAGTAATAGCAGATATATATATTATGTGTGTGTGTGTGTGTGCATTTATGTATACACACAAATATGTGTGTGTGCTTGCATGCGCATGTGTGTCTATGTATACCCAAACACACCCAAACACATATATAGAAAGATACTTGGCTCATAAAATAATAGCATTATTTGACCAGGGGGGGGAGAAAAACACCTCATATTATTTTCTTCTTTCAACATTCCTCTTTTTTCAGTTTCTGAAATCAAGATTTCCCATCAGTCCATCACCAGTTGGATGAAAGTCACTTGTGTCCCAGGTAAGCGCCCAGGGTGATGCAGGCGCCCACCACTGCCAGACTAAGGATGGTCTTCAGAGGCAGCCATGACAAATCAAACAAAGGCCGGATGTTGTTGCTGTACAGCTCCACAAAGGCATCCTGTGTAAAAGAAAAGGATAGGGGAAAATGATGAGAAACATAGGAGAGTACATGCTATAAAACATGAAGAGGCATAGTTATTATTTGCGACTGTTAAAACCGAACCAGCCTACAAAACAAGTATCAAATATGACCCTTTCATTCTCATTCCTGGAGGAATCGGTTCAGTTGTGGAAGAAACTCCTGCTAGGTACGGCGGAAGAATCACCTTGCAAGATTGAGCCATTGGCATTCGTAACTGTCAAGCAATATAATAAGGGCTGGTTTGGTCTAGTGGCTAAGGCAGGAGCTAGAAACCAGGAGGCCATTGTAGTCTTGACTTCAGTAAGTGCATCTTGGGCCAGCTGGTTGGTGATCTTGGGGCTGTCACACTCTCTCAGCCCTAGGAAAGAGGCAAGGGAAACCACTTCTGAAATCTTATCAAGAAAACTGCAGGGACTTGTCCAGGCAGTTGCTTGGTATCAATACTTGGAATGGGGAAGGGGAAGAGGAGGAGGAGGAGGAGGAGGAGGAGGAGGAGGAGGAGGAGAAGGAATAGGAGAAGGAGGAGGAGGAGGAGGAGGAGGAGGAGGAGGAGGAGGAGGAGAAGAAGAAGAAGAAGAAGAAGAAGAAGAAGAAGAAGAAGAAGAAGAAGAAGAAGAAGAAGAAGAAGAAGAAGAAGAAGAAGAAGAAGAAGAATTGATCTATTAGATTTCGATGCTTCCATTGGACAATGAAGCTGGCATGATAATCTACTTAAATTTTAGTTTCCAATGTTTATTCCACACAAATTTTCTGAACCCAAAAAAATATTTCTATATTGTATAGCTTTTCTAAACCTCTCACCCTCCCAGGTAAGTTCCCTGGAATTGCCTCTTTTTCCAAATTACTCTTGTTATCCAACAGCAATGCTTCCTTGAAACCAGACATTCTTATTTGCTGCTGTTGCCACCAAAATTGTTATCTACCCAAGCTGACACAAAAATGCAAGTTTGCCTTTGGGGATTAAAGCCAGTAAGTATCTCCCACATCTGAGTTTTGGTTTAGCTCTCTGAGCAGCCTTGCTGCTCAGGTAATCCAAGGAGCCTTGAGAATGTGCTTTACTAGCAAGGTAATAAATACAGATGAGAATAAATCTTCTCTCCACTTTAGCTGCACAACTCTTTCTCCTCTGTCCACTCTCCCAATCGAGCGAAGCATCAATAGCTTTTAGAAGTGACAGCTGCTTTAAAGATGAGCATGTTACAAGTTTCCTCAACTCTGCTAAATGCCTAAACAAGCAATTATTCTTGCTGGCACATTTAACAGCGGACACAAGATGGCGCATCATCCTTCTTATGCCATGCAGTTCAAAACTGCATGAATGAATGAAAATCTGAAGGAGAAATGCTTACATGAAGAAACAGTCAATTTTTAAAATTTATCTTCCCAAAATGGGGGGACAAATAACAAGCAGGCTAGCTTGTATTCTGGTTTTTGGGGTGGGCGGGAGAAGAAACCATTATACCTTTCATACCAGGATTAGGAGCCCTTAATACCACTAAAATGGCCTGAAATCAAAACTACCTACATTTCCTCGTTTGTAGCATCTATGTGCAATCTTTCATTAGCATTTTTTAAATAAAAGATTTCTGCCAAGGACAGTACAAAGTTAAACATTTTTCTCTAGGCTTGCTTTTCAAGACATCAAGAAACAGAAAGGGCAAAGCTTTCGTATTCTAAAACAACGCTGCATTTTGTATATTGTCAAGGGCATCCCTGTACCTTTCAAAGCTCGAGGGCTGGTTATAACAGAGATATGCAATCTAAGCTACATGCTTGCTGGCAAATAACAGGGTTCAGGCCACATATATTTATGTGAAGTACCATACTATCCAAACCAAATTCCAGCATCTCCTTAGCCAACCGTCTGCAGGTTTACTGTGCCATTAATTATCCAGAAGATTTACCCTGGTATCTAACTGAATGTAGTTATGGCATGGTATGAAGTGGGAGATTCTTACAGGATTTACTACGTAATTATTTCCATCTACGATGTCTGAATCATGAACAGGCAGCACTGCCTTCTGATACACAGCCTTGTGATAAAGATGTGTATAAATATCATTGTGTACCCTAGAATAGCCTTTTGGGGATTTTGAGTACATTTTTGACTTTTGGGGTTGGTTGTCTGCACTTTTCTTGGCAGGGTTGTTTGGGATTGGTTGCCCTTGCCTTTTTCCTAGGGCCAAGAGAGAGTGACTGGCCCAGGTCACCCAACTCGCTCTGTCCCAGTGATGAAATCCAAATTATTTTACTACCAGTTCTGTGGGCGTGGCTTGGTGGGCATGGTGTGGCTTGGTGGGCGTGGCAGGGGAAGGATACTACAAAATCTCCATTTCCACCCCACTCCAGGGGAAATATACTGCAAAATCCCCATTCCCTCCCCACTCCTGGGGGAAGGATATTGCAAAATCTCCATTCCCATCCCACTCTGAGGCCAGCCAGAGGTGGTATTTGCCGGTTCTCTGAACTACTCAAAATTTCTGCTACTGGTTCTCCAAACTGCTCAAAATTTACGCTACAGGTTTTCCAGAACCTGTCAGAACCTGCTGGATTTCACCCCTGCTCTCTCCTAAGGTGAGCCTAGACTAAATTTCACAGCCTTCTGATTTCTAGCTTTTGCCTTAACCATTATATCAAATTGCCTCTATACAGCTTGTTTACTACTTAAAAAGACTTTGAATTTGATTCTTCCAAGGTGCATCAGCAATGCATGAATGTAGTGTCTATCCTTAACTTTTTAAAGCAGCTGCATCTCTTCCTAGGAAGTACTTAGGAATTTGATCATTATACATATAGGCGAGCTACCACAGACCACAACTTTCATATCAATCAGCAAGATTTTTCATATAGTTGGTTCTAGTCATGAAAACTTCTTTTTATTTTCTTGCTACTGCTGCTTTCCTGAAATCAGTAGAAGCTACTCCATTTCGTGGTTCAAGTTATTACGAAGTCAAATTGGTTCCCACAAATAAAAGGACTTTTAAATGGGCATCCCAGAACTATGTATGTTCTTCTACAGAGTCCTAATTCTTTACACAGAAGTAAGGTACCCCTTTTTCAAGCTGCCTTTGTTTGCTGCTTATAATCTTGGCCTGCTGTTTTGCTATACTTTTTCCAGTTTATTGATTCACATATGCAAGTTATTTGGCGAAAAGCTTTATATAAGTGTAAGACAAGAGTCAAATGATGTCTGGTCAAACCTAGTGATCAAGCGTGGTGATTTGGTCGCCATGATGTAAAAAAGATTTTGAGACTCTAGAAAGAGTGCAGAAAAGAGTAACAAAGATGATTAAGAGACTGGAGGCTAAAACATATGAAGAACGGTTGCAGGAACTCGGTATGTCTAGTTTAATGAAAAGAAGGACTAGGAGAGACATGATAGCAGTGTTCCAATATCTCAGGGGTTGTCACAAAGAAGAGGGAGTCAAACTATTCTCCAAAGCACCTGAGGGTAGAACAAGAAGCAATGGGTGGAAACTAATCAAGGAGAGAAGCAACTTAGAACTAAGGAGAAATTTCCTGACAGTTAGAACAATCAATAAGTGGAACAACTTGCCTGCAGAAGTTGTGAATGCTCCAACACTGGAAATTTTTAAGAAAATGTTGGATAGACATTTGTCTGAAATAGTATAGGGTTTCCTACCTCGGCAGGGGGTTGGACTAGAAGACCTCCAAGGTCCCATCCAACTCTGTTTATATTATATTATATTATATTATATTATATTATATTATATTATATTATATTATATTATATTATATTATATTATATTATATTATATTATTATATTATATTATATTATATTATATTATATTATATTATATTATATTATATTATATTATTATATTATATTATAAAGCAGGAGTTCCTGAATTCAAGTCCCACTTTAGCCATGAAAGCCAAACGGGTGACTTTGGGCCAATCACACTCTCTCAGCCCAACCCACCTCACAGGGTTGTTGTTGTGGGAAACCTAGGAGGAGGAAGGTGTGTTGTATATGTTTGCTGCCTTGAGTTATTTGTAAAATAATAAAAAATATATCCCACTTTTACATTTACATTCAATTACATTTTACATTTATTATTTTATTATTTATGTGTGAGTGGGTGGGTGTACTTGCCCTATTGATGCTAATTTAATTAAAGAAATGCTTAAAAATGTAAAATTATTGCTTTGCTCTTCTGAATTTGTGGAGTTGTGATGCAGCATAAATTGCATTGTTTTATTATGTTGATGCAGGGTCAGTTTGACTGATGGATAATTAGAGGATAGTTAGAACTGCGGAAAAAACAATTGCTACCAACCTGCCTTCTACTGAGGACCTGTATACTACACTAGTCAAAGAGAGGGCTGTGAAAATATTTACAGACCCCTCATATCCTGGACATAAACTGTTTCAATCCTACCCTCAAAACGATGCTACAGAGCACTGCACACCAGAACAACTAGACACAAGAACAGTTTCTTCCCAAACGACATCACTCTGCTAAACAAATAATTCCCTCAACACTGTCAAACCATTCATTAAATCTGCACTACTATTAATCTTCTCGGCGTTCCCATCACCCATCTCCTTCCACTTATGACTGTATGACTGTAACTTTGTTGCTTATATCCTTACGATTTATATTGATATTGATTGTTTCCTGATTGCTTATTTGTAGCCTATGACTATCATTAAGTGTTGTACCTTAGAATTCTTGATGAACGTATCTTTTCTTTCATGTACACTGACAGCATAAGCACCAAGACAAATTCCTTGTGTGTCCAATCACACTTGGCCAATAAAAAATTCTATTCTATTCTATTCTATTCTATTCTGTTCTGTTCTGTTCTGTTCTGTTCTGTTCTTCTCCCTTCTTCATATCCACTTCACATCTACACGATCTGGATTTGAGGAGGAAAAGGCGATTGGGGTGGGTGTGGATTGTATACATAGCACCTGCTAGCTCTTTCTTAAATCAAATTCTTCTGTGTTAGGATTGTGCTGCAGCTGTGTGAACTTTGGAGAAGCCCTGCTTCTTTACCGAACTGATGAGAGGTACTAAGGAAGCACCCCCGAATGTTGCAAGTCACCCTTTTCTTAATTCAGTCAGGATTGCTGCATAGCTCTTAATCATTTGACCAGTCACCCTATCTTCTATCCGGTGGCTCTGTTGCTGGGTTGCAAAACGGATTGAGTTTGCTGCATAATCTGGCTAACAGATGCCTCATATTACATCCCTTTCCTGAATCATTAATATTGATACCCTAATGTACAATATGGAGTACAAGCAAATTGTGCAGAACTTCAATGCCCTTGCTGCAGACTCCCCCCCCACCCTTGATGATTTCATTTAGCACTTTGTTCTGATCAGGAAGTGGAAGAGCCTGATGAAGAAGAAAAGCCAGGCTAATTTTACGTTCAAATGAATTCGCAGCGAGAGGACAAAAGCTTTAACTCCCGGATTCCTACTTCAATGAGAACTCATTACAGCATTAATTTTAATATTTTTGTGATACCTCTGTGCCCCATTAATTGCAATCACAAGCGTGTGGTTTGTGCCTAGTCTGAAGACATGCACACCAAAGATACACTGTATTGACACAAAGAGAGTGCCAAAGCTCAGAATTCCTGGCGATGTATAAGAAAATACACAATAGGAAATAGCAATTCTTACTGACAACAATAACATCAATGTCTATCTTATGGCTGTTGCTGCTCCATATATTTGGAAGTAAATATTTTATGGGTCCTTCCTTTCCTTTTTGGTGCTTTCTCAAACTTCCTGATTAGACTTATTTCCGAAGCTTGTTTGAACAGCCTGTCACTATTTGTTTAAGTCTGAAACCTGATTTAAACAAACATCCCCACTTATAGTATTTTATGCATTACACCAACAGAGTGCCAAAGACAGAAGTCGGAAGCGGGGAAAGGTGATTGAGAAGGGAAGCTGCAAAACCTCCAGCATTTAAAGTCAAGTAAATTCTAATCTGTTATTGTTTCATTATGTTGACTTCTTAGGCTGGTCATAAAAAAACTTCCTATCAAATGACATTACTGGTTCCTTTTTACTTTAAAGTAACTCAGCTACGCCTGGCACTGGCCTTACACTTTCCAATCTCATTTCTTGGAGATCCCAGGGAATCAATCAGATGATCTGTATATCAAGGATATGCTTATACATTAGTAGAATGCAGATCTAGATATTATGTAGATTTTGGATGATTTGCAGTAACTGGGAGAATTTATTATTCATAATTGCATAAGAGTGACAGCAAACCCTTGTCTATGGCTGCCCAAATGTTAAAACTGTTCAATAAAATGTGGAATAAGTAGAAGTAGATTTTTAGGTGGAAGATCCAAACAAATTTATGGGGTAAAATGTTCGTTTATACCAAGAGTAATGGATCTTAGGGTCTTAATAATAATAATAAAAAGAACCAAATAGAATTGACAGTGAAGTGTACCCCTGCCATTCTGCATACAGACTACAATCTTTTCCAACAAGGACTAATGCCCTTACAGAAGCACTACCACAAGGATTAATGCCAACTGTTATAAGGTGAGATACAAACGTGTCAGGCGAAAGCAACATCAGCTTGATTCATAGTATAGATATTCAGCTGAATGCTGCAGAATCGGTAAAGTCTTATTAAATTCAATGCAGCTAATCCCCAAATAAGCCTAGTGTTTTAGATGGCTTTGTTGTGTTCACAGAATACATTTAACTGGTACAGATAAAGACATCTTGCCTAACATAATATACTTGATCAGTATTAACTCTGGTTAATTTTTTTGCGGTTTTACTACATTGTGCAAACCTAGCCATGTTTATGGTTCAATGCATTGTGTGAACTCTCAGAATGGGTTAGTTCAGTAGCCAGATTAAGTGTGTTGGGAGAAGTAGACATTCAGCCTTTTCTTTTATAATAACCAGTCCAATCCAAACCAGTCCAAATATGAAGGAATTCCTAGAAGATTCACATTCAGATAAATCGGTCATCAACTTACACACCAAGATCAAGTACATTTACATACCATTCAAAAGAGACAATAAAAAAGCTAAGAAGGAAACAGAACAGGCCAGAACACATCATTTCCAGTAACCTATCTCCAGATAAGCAAGGATTAACACCAAAGAAACTATCAAGCAGAAAATAGTACACAAATCAACTACCAAAGAGAAAATCACACCCCCACCAACACTGACAGAGGAAACTACTGTATATAAACAGGGAGCCAAGCCACACTTAAAAGTACTGATGATTTTACCTAGTCAGGTAATGAGATGTTTGCAAGCAAACAAACAAGCTCAGAGAACACAATGGGCTCCTTTATAATCAATCCATTCAGTTGCAAGGAAAGTGGAATGGACCTAAAAGTAGCATTGTTGGAAAACCCAACATCCCTTTCTTCATAACATGTTGCAAACTATGTTTATATGCCATTTATTAAAGGCTCTTAAGTTCATTGAAAGGGCTATTGCATTCCTAATTTAAATAACAATAGCAAAAGAATCTCCATTATGTATATGAGCTCTTTCATATACAATCACAAAAGGCCTGTACCAGAATATGTCAAAGACCTTGGTTAAGCGCATGATGGTTTTTACTAAGTGGGTACATAGTTACAATAAACGGCAGTACCTAGCCAAAGTTGTTTAGCTTATAAAAAGTTAGTCTGCCCTGATTTGTACTTGGATGGGAAACCACCAGGAAATCCTAGGACTTTGAAGTGGACTGGAAAGTCAAGAAGCCCCAGAAGGCACATAATGGCAAATGGCTGCTTTGTGTTGCTTAGAAAACAGCACAGACATGCTTCCTTCGGAGTTAAGCTTAAATCAAGTGAGACTGCATTTACTAAATGTCTTTAGGACTGAAGTTCTAAAGTGTTAAAAATGTGGAGCGTATCCTCTATGTATAGTTTAGCCCCTGATATTTCTAGCTGATGCTATCTCAATGGGCCAATCTCAGTTTCATACCTTCTCTTATGACTGGCGCTCAGATTGCTACCACAGGCTAAAATGCAGCTCCCAGTTTGCAAAGCCTCAACCTATTAGCTGCACTTCAGTGCTCTGTTACAGTTCCGCACCAAACATAAAACTGGAGTTAAATAAATGGTTTCCTTGGTGCTGCAGTTTGCATTTATGAGTGGGTGCTGGGCAGAGTTTACACCCAGAGGAAGCTGACTTCCTTTTTTTTTTCCTTTTTTTTTTCTTTTCTACCTGAATCAAACAGATGGTGAGGAAGTGATTTTATTTCCCTCATTATCACTGGTCCAACAGGATATCCTTTTTGACCACACTGTGCTGAATGAAGAGCTGGCAAGCCTTCCAATCGCTCGCTCGCCTTGTAACGCTTTCTTGCTGCCTTCTCTATGATTCACAAGCAAACAGTGCTCATGCCAACTTTTCCGGAAGCTCACATAAGGATCGGGTGATACAACCCTTACATTCACATTCATGAGTCCAAATGGGTGAAATAGGGTGTAATGCAGTGGTGGGTTCCAAAATTTTTAACAACTGGTTCTCTGTCCTAATGACTGGCTGGGTGGGTGGACGTGGTCGGGGGTGTGTGTGTCATGAGTTGGCGTGGCCAACTTTATGTCACTTGTGTGGGTGGTACAGGGGTGAGTTCCACTTACCTTTACAACCGGTTCGCAACGGGAGTGCTTCTGCGCATGCACAGATTGTCAGTGATGACGTCGGGGCGGGTGTGCGGAGACTCCCGCCGCCATTACTATTGGTTCGCAAGAACCGTACCGAACCGGTAGCAACCCACCACTGGGGTGGTACCTGTATGGGACAGGTAGGGTTGGGGAGGGACAGGCAGGGTTGGAGGGTCTCTGTTGGGGGCAGGAGGAGGAAAGAAAGATCCAACCTGTTTCTGTGCGCATCCACGTGCGTGTGTGTGTGTGAGAGAGAGACTGCTAGACTGGGAAAGCTGGCTGTGAGAGGAAGAGAAGCTGGGTAAGCTGGACCCAGACGCTTCCCAGGTCCCCTCATCCCAGGAGCAGCAACCTCACGCTCTCTCCTCTCTGCTAGCCCCTTTCTTTGCACGGGATCGGCCAGCAGTGGAGGCAGAAGGGAGAAGGGGGCAGCGGCAGCCGCTAGCATTGAGGGGAGTGCCACACAGAAACGGGAGCACGTAGAAACACCGCCCCCTTCTCCGTCTCCATTGCTGGGAGATCCAGTGAGAAGAAAGGGGCTAGCAGAGAGGGGAAGAGGGGAAGTTGCTGCTTCTGGGACGAGGGGACCTGGGACACATCTGGGTCCAGCTCACCTGGCTTCTCTTCCTCTCGTAGCGAGCTTTTTTGGGCTGTTTTCAGGCCGTTTTTGGACCATAAAAGGCCCGGAAAAGGGCCAGAAAAGGGCCTGTTTTGAGGTGTTTTTTGGGCTGTTTTCATGCCATTTGGGGGGCCATTTTTCACCTGAATCTTGTGAAAATGTTATATGTACAACTGGTATGGGTTTAATGATGTCATTTCAAAAAATGGCCTATATAAGTTTTCATGGAAATATATGCCACATATGCAAATTAGGGTAGAGCTCTAGAACAGGGGTCTCCAACCTTGGCCAGTTTAAGACTTGTAGACTTCAACTCCCAGAATTCCTCAGCCAGCTTTGCTGGCTGAGATATTCTGGGAGTTGAAGTCCACAAGCCTTAAAGTGGCCAAGGTAGGAGACCCCTACTCTAGAACATCATGGTTTGTTTGAAGTAGTGCCTTGTGCTTCTGTCATTTACAGAAAAATGACTGCATGACATCTTAATTACTAAAATATAGGCAGTTTTGAAATAAACATGTGACATTTATGTTCATACTTCAATATCCAGCTAGTATTACAATAAAAAGTAGAGTGATCTGGAGTGCTATGCTATGCTGTACATATTTTATCTATACAGATTAAAACCGATTTTTAAAATATTTCAGAATGTGGATGTTCCACATAAAATACAGGTAGTCCTCGACTTACAACAGTTCCCCTAGTGACGGTTCAAAGTTACAACGGCACTGAACAAAGTGATTTATAACCATTCTTCAGACTTTTTTTTGTTTTGTTTTGTTTACATTTATACCCCGCCCTTCTCCGAAGACTCAGGGCGGCTTACAGTGTATAAGGCAATAGTCTCATTCTATTTGTATATTTTTACAAAGTCAACTTATTGCCCCCCCAACAATCTGGGTCCTCATTTTACCTACCTTATAAAGGATGGAAGGCTGAGTCAACCTTGGGCCGGGCTCGAACCTGCAGTAATTGCAGGCTACTGTGTTCTTAATAAGCCTTAATAACAGGCTTTACCAGCGTGAGCTAAACCGACTTATGACCAATGCAGCATCCCCATGGTCATGTGATTTACATTCAGATGTTTGATAACTGATTCACATTTATGATGATTGCTGTGTCCCTGGGTCATGTGATTTACTTTTGCAAACTTCTGACAAGCAAAGTCAATAGGGAAACCAGATTCACTTAACAACCGGGGCAGTGGCGGGTTTCAATTTTTTTTACTACCGCTTCTGTTGGTGGGTGTGGCAGGTGGAGGTTACTGCAAAATCCTCATTTCCTCCCTATCAGCTGGGACTTGGGAGGCAGAGAATAGATGGGGGCAGGGCCAGCCAGAATTTTTACTACTGGTTCTCCGAACTACTCAAAATTTCCGCTACTGGTTCTCCAGAACTGGTCAGAACCTGCTGAAACCCACCTCTGAACCGGGTTACTAATTTAACAACTGCAGTGATTCACTTAACAACTGTGGCGAGGAAAGTCATAAAATGGGGCAAAACGCACTTAACAAATTTCTCAGTTAACGACATAAATTTTGGGCTCAATTGCGGTCGTAAGTTGAGGACTACCTGTAACTGATCTCCCTTACACTGAATCGTTTTGCAGCTCAGAGGATCATTTGCTAGCTTTGATGATCATTTTATAATGATTCAATGTGGCTTTTCATTCTACTGGGCATTCCTAGCAAATTTAAGCCACAAAATATTATCCTGTTTTGAAATTTTTGCCTTTTCTTTCTTTCTTTTTTTTTTTAAAAGTGAAGTACGGGTAATCCTTGACTTATAACCATTCACTTAACGACTGTTTGATGGTGTTGCAATGGCACTGAAAGAAGTGACTTACAACCAGTTCTTGCACTTACGACCGTCACAGCATCCTCACAGTCAGGGGGATTAAAATTTGGGCCCTGGGAAAACTGGCGTGTATTTTACAATGGTTGCAGGATCACTGGGTCACGTGATCACCACCTGCAAACCATCCCAGCTGGCTTCCGGCAAGCAAAGTTCAATGGGGGGAAGTCGGATTCGTTTTAACAACCACATGATTCATTAATAACTGCAGTGATTTGCTTAACAAGCATCGCAAAAAAGAGAGAGAGAGAGAGAGAGAGAGAGAGAGAGAGAGAGAAACTTGACATTGTTGCTTGCTTGGCAACAGAAAATCTGATCCTAATCGTGGTTGTAAGTCGAGGACTTTCCCCATTGGTCCACACGGCATCCATGGGGAGATATAAAAAAAAGGCAAAGATTTTTTATAAAAACCACAACGTGATTGAGGAAGCCCAGCTCCTTTATGGCAGGAGTCTCCAACCTTGGTCCCTTTAAGACTTGTGGACTTCAACTCAAGACCCCTGCTTTATGGGACATAAAGGGACATGGGACATTGGCACATCTCCAAAAGAGGCAAGGCTTGGACCACATTGTGGTGATTATCATCTTACCTTTCTTGATCACATCCTCTACGAACGTTGGTGCCAATCCGTACAATTGGGAAGTCCTATTGTTTAACAACTCTGTGTGCATCCAGAACAAGAAGTTTGGGCACAGTCCTTTGACAAGTTTCTACCTTTAGGCTCCGTGTGCAAGCTGCGGTAGGAGACAGGCTATGAAATTCAGAAATATCTTGTGGTTTCTGATTACATTGCTCCAGGGAATCTGCGTTGCCATTGTTCCGTGGAAGCAACACTATATAACACTTCAGGGCTACTAGATGAGAGCAAGGAACCTGCACTGTTTGGAGAGGCTGAAATTTCTTGATTATGAGTGGTGGGGAGGTGGTGAATATCCTTCTATGGCAGTCTGAGAATTCCTCCCCTCCCTCTGGTCTGATGCTGCCTAAACCAAGCCCGCCTGGGAAACGTTACAGCAATTAGTCTTGGCGTCTCCAACTTAATTCACTTACACACTGTTTTGCAATATCAAAAAGACAGCTCCCGTGAGGGGGGGCGTTCTTTCTCTCCCCCCCTTTTGTTTCCATTCTTGGAAAAGCCACCTCAAAAATGAGATTATATATTTGACACTAGGATAGCAGCTGCAACAGCATTAAGAAATCAGTAGTTAATCATGGTTGTCTAGGATGAAAATCCACTTGATGGAATCAATGTTAACCCCCAAAATTGAACAGCAGCAACACACAGAAACAGACACACACACACAAACACAGAATGAATAAAAGCCATGTTATTACAATTCTGTTTTGCACGGGAGCACAGAAAGGTAACAATTTCCAAATCAGGTAGTCCAGGTAGTACTTGACTTACGACCATTCATTTAGTGATCGTTTAAAGTTACAACGGCATTGAAAAAAGTGACTTACAGCCATTTTTCACACTTATGACCACTGCTGGATCCCCATGGCCAGGTGATCAAAATTCGGATGCTTGGCAACTGGTTCATATTTATATTTACGACAATTGCAGTGTCCTGGGATCAGAAGGTTGCAAAACAAGCAAACTCAATGGGGAAGACCCGATTCACTTAACAACCATGATAGTCACTTACGAACTGTGGAAAGAAAGGTCATAAAATGGGGCAAAATTAACAAATGTCTCACTTAGCAACAGAAATTTTGGGGTCAATTGTGATCGTAAGTTGAGGATTACCTGTATTGACTTGGAAGTTTCTCCCACCCCCCACCCCCGCCCGATGTAAAACTGCAGGTAAGAATTTTTCTTCTCTTGAATAAATTCAAATCACTCTTGCTTCTTACATTTTAGAAAATGCCAGCACTTACTACCTTCAAATGATCTTAAAAATAGTAAATTTGCAGAGCAATTTAAGAAATGAGAACTGAAAGTCTCTATTAAGTCAAATGTCTCCAAAGTAGTTTGGGTTCGCAGTTGCTGTCAGCCGGCTGCGGCGGCAGCAAGAATGGGGTTTATTCATCAAATATATTCAACGTTTATTGATGGCCACTGCCCATAACTGCAGACCTTTTACTATCTAAGACAAAGCTACAACAAAATTTTGAAAGCTCCCTGCCCATTTAAGGAGAGATTCAGCCTAGAAATAAGGAGAAATTTTCTCACAGAACAATCAACCAAGCTTGTCTTCAGAAGTTGTGGGAGTTTTATCCCTGGAGGCTTTCAAGAAGCGACTGGATAGCCATCTGTCAGAAATAGTGCCTGGGTGGGGGGTTGGACTAGATGACCTACAAGGTCCCTTCCAATTCTGTTACTCTGTATCTGTATCACTGGAAGCTTTCAAGAAGAGACTGGACAGCCATCTGTCAGAAATAGTGTAGGGTCTCCTGCCTAGGCGGGGGGTTGGACTAGATGACCTACAAGGTCCCTTCCAACTCTGTTACTCTGTTTATTTATTTATTATTTATTTATTTATTTATTCGTACTTTTATACCGCCCTATCTCCCTAGGGACTCAGGGCGGTGTACAGCCATATAAAAACACATAAATATACAAAGTAAAACATTCATCTAAAAAACTTATTATATAGGCCAAAATTTAAAATAGACATATAAACAATAAAACCCAATTTAAAACCAAATCTAAAATTTAGACATTTAAAATTTTAAATTTTTTTTAAAAAATCTAGTCCAGTCCTGTGCAAATAAATAGATGTGTCTTGAGCTCGCGGCGGAAGGTCCGAAGGTCAGGAAGTTGACGGAGTCCTGGGGGAAGTTCGTTCCAGAGGGTGGGAGCCCCCACAGAAAAGGCCCTTCCCCTGGGCGTCGCCAGTCGGCACTGCCTGGCCAACGGCACCCTGAGGAGTCCCTCCCTGTGAGAGCGCACGGGCCGGTGGGAGGCATTCGGTGGCAGTAGACGGTCCCGTAAGTATCTGTATCACTAGAAGCTTTCAAGAAAAGACTGGACAGCCATCTGTCAGAAATAGGGTAGGGTCTCCTGCCTAGGCGGGGGGTTGGACTAGATGACCTACAAGGTCCCTTTCAATTCTGTTACTCTGTAACTGAGTTTTAGTAGCATATGCAGACGAATATTTTTTTAAAAAAACTACTTGATGCATAATCAAAGATCTAATGAAAAGTCATTTCACTCTTTTTATGCTTTCAAAAATTAGACGAGATAGTGAAATAGTCCTGCCAAACATGTTTGACAGGCAAATTTTCCAGTTATCCAACAAAGTTTCGGCTCATTCCAGCAATTTGGCATACAGAGGAAAAACATAAACTGATATCCTTGTTAAATTTCTGGAACCAATTAATGCAGAATGACATTAATGTAAATAAGTCAACAGCAACATCCATTAAAATAATAATAATAAAAAAGCAATCACAATAGAGTGCCATATTCCTAATAGAAGTTTGCTGAGATTGAGCAATAAAAAACAATATAGAATGGAACAGGTCTAGCCAGAGAGCAGAGCAGAATCTGGGACTTGGGTCATTCTTTACCACTTACTTCTCCACATATTCTACTACACTGTACCCTCCTTAACATGCCAGTCCCAACTATGCCCTATCCTTAAACACCTAAATAATCCATTTATCTACACCAGGCCATTACCTCATTTAAAACTCCAATTCATCACATCATTTTCCCCTTTTACTTCTACCCTGCCACTGGACCTCCAAAACGTTTTATTTGCTGTACCACAGAAGAAAACAGAAAACATATGAACATGGAAACCTTAACACAACTAAGGGATATATAAATGAAAACCCTAATACTGAACACTGTGTATCCTAACGTGTCATTCTGTTTTCGTCTGCTGTTCTCCTTCTCAGAGTAAGTCCCGTTACGTTTTTTTAAAACAATTACTTATTCCCTATTAATATTTAGAATTGTAACCAAACTCTTTTTTTTAATATAAAAATATTTTCTTAGGAGAGGACTATGGCTTAGTTGCCTTGCATATAAAGAGTCCCAAATTCAATTTTCAGGCAAGGCTAGGAAACATTCCAGTCCAAAACTATAAAAAGCAACTGCAAATCATTGCAGAATGAACTAGACTGGCCCCTGATTGGATTTTTTTTTAAAAGGCAGCTTTCAGTAACAGGGGGAAGAATCCCTCATTAATTGCTGCTGTCTTATCAAACACAATTCAAAAAGCTGATCTTTTTTCTCTCTCCTAGAGATCTTCCCTGATGCCCACAATGTATCTCTAAGCAATATTTTACCTTGGAACAAAATAATCCTATGTGCATTTAAGCAACAGCATTGAATCTTTAACAGCTTATACATGGGTGGAGACTCAGCCAGATATCTCGGCTTACCCAAATGAAGCTATTCTAAGATGAGGAAGGAGTTCTACTGCTACTATACCTAGCTTTGCTACTGCACCTAACAGGGCTGGGTGTGGCAGTCGTCGGAGGCAGCCCATACTGACAGAAATGAAGTAGTAAGAGCAATGTATCGGAGGATAGAGTCATATTCAATACGTGGCTATTTCAGTGCTTTTTCAACAAATCTACTGCCGTAGACACTATGGAGAATGTCATTTCCCCATCAAAATTTAATTGGGGATCTGGTTGTCTTACTGAAGACACTTATTGAACACTGCATCCATTTTTCATTTATAAGGGGAAAACATATTACAGTATTCAGCCTTGGTTTCTGGCACCGATGTCATGGGAACAGTTTCTGGGATTCGCCCCAGTATTCAAGGCCGGGGAGCAACCAAAAACAATTTTATGAACACTCTCTTGTTTTCTTCTCACTCAAGGACAGATATTGCATTGTGGCTTGATTCTTGACCACTCTTCTGCGACTTATATCATAACCAAACTTCCAGAGGCCTTGTTTACTGACACCTCAGACAACAAATAAAAGTACAGCATGGGTTGATAAAGAGAAACTCCTTGAACTTCTCTGCTGTTGTGGTTTAGGAACATGATTACCAGTTAAGGAAGGCAGCTATCTGTTGCAACTTAGAACAAAAAAAAAGATATATGGAATTATTAAGCGTATTAAACTCAAAGCATCTGTGTTACAAGCATTATGAGTGTTTTTGAAAGTGGTTAGTAGAAATACATACCATTTCATCCAAACAACCTAACAATCTACGTTACAATTACTCCCCCCCCCTCCTCTACCATTGTTTTGATTACCAGCTTTTGGGAATATGAACCTGCCTTTTTTAAAACTTATCTTATTTGGCAATGTACCACATATCGCACTGGGGCTGTATAAATGAATAACAACAGCAGATGGAATGCCATCGGACACTGTAAACAGAATACAGATCAACATCCTGTAATAATAGACCATGGTGCATATGGAAACTGAGAACTCTGCATTTGTTATTCAAATGGCCCCATCAATTATTTGCATTTATATTTGTAATCCACTGGGTATGACTGTTATATTTATTCATACAGTACCTTCAAAGACAACTGAAGACTGGCTTGCAAAAGTGAGCAATGAATTATCCCTATGCATTTATGGGTTCGTAAGAACATAAGATTGCTCTTCGGTGTTGGCTGACTTTTATTTTTTGAAGAATGAACTCTTTAGAATTGTCCCCCGTTTTAACAATATTGCAGCAAATCAGCAAAAACATCACCAAGCATCTATCAGAGTCTGAATTTAGCATTAAATCATAGCTTCTTTTTATCTCTGGATATAATATTAAACTATAAGTACTGCTATGTGAAAAGTCTTTGGGTGGGTTTTTTGTTGTTGTTTTTTGCACTCAGTTTTGGTTTTCAGTTAATGCCACTTGCTTTTTTGTTAAAACCTGGGAAAAATCAGGTTAATTGTAACTTCAATTGTCTGAATAAGCAAGTTTAAAATGGAAAATTAAACTATAGGTCCCAGTTCAGATAAAATTAAGTTTGAACAATAGCATCAGGATTGTAGCCCACAGTGGCAGGACCTTATCTACTGCTGATAGAGGCACACTACTGTGCTTGCATAACACATAGCTTTCTTGCTGTTCTCTCTCTCTCTCTCTCTCTCACACACACACACACAAACACACACAGTTACATCCCATTTATACTACACAGAGAGTTATCACTTCAGATCATTCAGAACAGGTTGGAGCAGTGATTCTCTATTGAGTCAACCTTACATGGCACTCATTTTTTGTACTATGAGAGTGTAGGCCAAGATCTGGCCCTGCAGCCTTGGGCTATAACCCTGATGCAATTGTTCAGTTTTGCTTTTGGTAAAAAAAATATTGTGTATTCCTATGGATTATTACTAAATCTCAGCCACAAAAGAAGAATGTCCACAACAGGCATCTACATATCAATGCTTTACATTTCAGCAAAAGTTAACGTTAATATTGTATATTTATACCCCTACCTTCCAATACAGCTAGCGATAAATCAGGTATTTCATGTGTACTTTTATTGAGCGCGCTTAAACCTGAATCTTTTTCTAATTAAAACCATATCTATTTGCTCCCAGTCAGAAACAGTAAAAGGCAACTAAGCTTCAACAAGGAACAGATTAAGACATCTCACTTTTTTGTTCAATGAACATTAAGAGAAGCATATCAAGAAAAGGTATTTGAAAATCTGTGGAATACTTGAAGTAACAGTAAGCTCTGCACTAAAGTTACCGAGGGCTGATTCCTATAACTAGAAATTCTGATCTCATGTAATAATCTTCCCAATGGGATGAGGTTTTACAATATGATAAGGTATAATATGGTTTGTTAGGTTTGGATTTAGCATGCTTAATTAACCAGTCACTGTGATATGTAAAAAAGGTAAAAGTTTCTCCTGTCCAGGCATGTCTGGGAGGAGCCAACATTGTCCAAAGATGCTTCCGTGGTCATTTGGCCGGCATGACTACACACATGGAACGCTGCTACTTTCCCACTGAGTGGTACCTATTTATCTATAGTACTTGCATTTACATGCTTTCAAACTGTTAGGTTAGGTTGGCAGAAGCTGGGGCAGGAAAGGGTACTTACCCTATCAAATGGCAGTTGTAGACCATGGGTTAAACAAGCACATTATTTAAACATAGGTTTTTGAAATTTATTTAATTGGTTATGATTAAAAAAAGTCATGGTCTAGCCCGATGTGTGAATCCAATCTCTGAGTGGCAAACTATCTATAAAACTTCATTCTTGCCACTTCAGAGCTAGAATGGCAGGGCATAGCATAGCCTTAACTCTAGCACAACTACACTCTCTGTGAACAAAACCTTCATATAAATCAGGGGTGAAATGTTCCCGGTTTGGATCGGATCACCTGATCTGGTAGCGATGGCGGCAGGTGGTTTGGAGAACCTGTATCAAAAATCCCTGCTCCTCATGGTTGACACGATCATCAGAGGTTTTGTTTTTACTTTTAAAAGCATTTTTCTTTGGCCAAAAATGCTTTTAAAAGTAAAAAGCCTCTGATGATCGTGCGGCTCAGCTGGAATTGTCAGAACCTTTTAAAAGCATTTTTTCTACAACCTCTTCGGGTGAAGAGGTTGTAAAAAAATGCTTTTAAAAGGTTCTGACAATCAGGCAACTCAGCTGAAGAGGTTGTAGAAAAAATGTTTTTAAAAGTAAAAAAAAAGTTGGCCATGTCCACCCAGCCACATTACTCCACCACCACCAAGCCACAACAGGATTGTAGCCCAGCAATTCTGGCTTTCTTTGCTATAATTACATTTATTATTTATTATTTTTATTTATTTATTATATTTGTATACCGCCCTTCTCCCGAAGGACTCAGGGCGGTTCACAGACAAAAAACAACAGAAAACATATAATAGATTAAAAACAGCTAAAGAATAGATAGTTGAATTCAATTGATGCTCTAACTTTTGAATACAAATTTAAAACCTCATTTAAACCCCTTTTTTAAAAATCCCAATTTAAAAAACTACATTCAGGCTAGTCCTGCTCTTCGAAACAGCAACGTCTTCAGCTCGCGGAAGGACTTGAGATCGGGAGTTGACGAAGCCCCAGAGGAGCTCGTTCCAGAGGTAGGGGCCCCACAGAAGGCCCTCCCTAGAGGTCGCCAGCCGACATTGTTTAGCTGACGGTATCCGGAGGAGTCCCTCTCTGTGAGGCGCACTGGTCGGTGAGAGGCTAATGGTGGCAGTAGGCGGTCCCGTAAATATCCCGGCCCTAGGCCATGGGCGTTTAAAGGTGATGACAAGTACCTTAAAGTGAACCCGGAAGACCACTGGGAGCCAGTGCAGGTTACGCAGGAGGGTGTTACATGGGAGCCAAAGGTGCTCCCTCTATCACCAGCAGCTGCATTCTGGACCAGTTGGAGTCTCCGGGCACACTTCAAGGGAGCCCCATGTAGAGAGCATTACAGTAGTCCAGGCGGGATGTAACAAGGGCATGAGCGACCGTGCATAAGGAAGCCCGATCCAGAAAGGGCGTAACTGGCGTATCAGGCGAACCTGATGAAAGGCTCCCTGGTGACAGCTATCGTATGATCTTCTAAAGACAGCCGTGCATCCAGGAGGGCGCCCAGATTACGAGCCCTTTCCGTGGGGGCCAATAGTTCGCCCCAATGGTCAGTGATGGAATTAGCTGACTGTACCGGGCCGGCATCCACAGCCACTCGGTCTTGGTGGGATTGAGTCTGAGTCTGTTCCTCCCCATCCAGACCCGTCGGCCTCCAGGCACTGGGACATCACTTCAACAGCCTCGTTGGGGTGGTTAGGGGTGGAAATATAGAGCTGAGTATCATCAGCGTATAGATGACAACTCACCCCAAGACCACGGATGATCTCACCCAGCGGCTTCATATAGATGTTGAACAGAAGAGGCGAGAGAACCGACCCTGCGGCACCCACATAAGAGGCGCCTTGGGGTCGATCTCTGTCCCCGTCAACACCGTCTGCGACGGTCGGAGAGGTAGGAGGAGAACCACCGATGAACAGTGCCACTCACTCCAAGTCCCCCGAGTCGGCGCAGCAGGATACCATGATCGATGGTATCAAAAGCCGCTGAGAGATCTAATAGGACCAAGACAGAGGAACAACCTCTGTCCCGAGCCCTCAAGAGATCATCAACCAGCGCGACCAAGGCTGTTTCCGTGCTGTGACCAGGCGGAAACCGGACTGGAATGGATCAAGATAGACAGTTTCATCCAGGTACTGGGGCAACTGTCGTGCAACCACACTCTCGACAACCTTTGCCAAAAGCGAAGGTTGGAGACGATAATTTGCTAAACTAGCTGGGTCAAGGAAGGCTTCTTGAGGAGGGCCTCACCACTGTAAACAGAATACAGATCAACATCCTGTAATAATAGACCATGGTGCATATGGAAACTGAGAACTCTGCATTTGTTATTCAAATGGCCCCATCAATTATTTGCATTTATATTTGTAATCCACTGGGTATGACTGTTATATTTATTCATACAGTACCTTCAAAGACAACTGAAGACTGGCTTGCAAAAGTGAGCAATGAATTATCCCTATGCATTTATGGGTTCGTAAGAACATAAGATTGCTCTTCGGTGTTGGCTGACTTTTATTTTTTGAAGAATGAACTCTTTAGAATTGTCCCCCGTTTTAACAATATTGCAGCAAATCAGCAAAAACATCACCAAGCATCTATCAGAGTCTGAATTTAGCATTAAATCATAGCTTCTTTTTATCTCTGGATATAATATTAAACTATAAGTACTGCTATGTGAAAAGTCTTTGGGTGGGTTTTTTGTTGTTGTTTTTTGCACTCAGTTTTGGTTTTCAGTTAATGCCACTTGCTTTTTTGTTAAAACCTGGGAAAAATCAGGTTAATTGTAACTTCAATTGTCTGAATAAGCAAGTTTAAAATGGAAAATTAAACTATAGGTCCCAGTTCAGATAAAATTAAGTTTGAACAATAGCATCAGGATTGTAGCCCACAGTGGCAGGACCTTATCTACTGCTGATAGAGGCACACTACTGTGCTTGCATAACACATAGCTTTCTTGCTGTTCTCTCTCTCTCTCTCTCTCTCACACACACACACACAAACACACACAGTTACATCCCATTTATACTACACAGAGAGTTATCACTTCAGATCATTCAGAACAGGTTGGAGCAGTGATTCTCTATTGAGTCAACCTTACATGGCACTCATTTTTTGTACTATGAGAGTGTAGGCCAAGATCTGGCCCTGCAGCCTTGGGCTATAACCCTGATGCAATTGTTCAGTTTTGCTTTTGGTAAAAAAAATATTGTGTATTCCTATGGATTATTACTAAATCTCAGCCACAAAAGAAGAATGTCCACAACAGGCATCTACATATCAATGCTTTACATTTCAGCAAAAGTTAACGTTAATATTGTATATTTATACCCCTACCTTCCAATACAGCTAGCGATAAATCAGGTATTTCATGTGTACTTTTATTGAGCGCGCTTAAACCTGAATCTTTTTCTAATTAAAACCATATCTATTTGCTCCCAGTCAGAAACAGTAAAAGGCAACTAAGCTTCAACAAGGAACAGATTAAGACATCTCACTTTTTTGTTCAATGAACATTAAGAGAAGCATATCAAGAAAAGGTATTTGAAAATCTGTGGAATACTTGAAGTAACAGTAAGCTCTGCACTAAAGTTACCGAGGGCTGATTCCTATAACTAGAAATTCTGATCTCATGTAATAATCTTCCCAATGGGATGAGGTTTTACAATATGATAAGGTATAATATGGTTTGTTAGGTTTGGATTTAGCATGCTTAATTAACCAGTCACTGTGATATGTAAAAAAGGTAAAAGTTTCTCCTGTCCAGGCATGTCTGGGAGGAGCCAACATTGTCCAAAGATGCTTCCGTGGTCATTTGGCGGCATGACTACACACATGGAACGCTGCTACTTTCCCACTGAGTGGTACCTATTTATCTATAGTACTTGCATTTACATGCTTTCAAACTGTTAGGTTAGGTTGGCAGAAGCTGGGGCAGGAAAGGGTACTTACCCTATCAAATGGCAGTTGTAGACCATGGGTTAAACAAGCACATTATTTAAACATAGGTTTTTGAAATTTATTTAATTGGTTATGATTAAAAAAAGTCATGGTCTAGCCCGATGTGTGAATCCAATCTCTGAGTGGCAAACTATCTATAAAACTTCATTCTTGCCACTTCAGAGCTAGAATGGCAGGGCATAGCATAGCCTTAACTCTAGCACAACTACACTCTCTGTGAACAAAACCTTCATATAAATCAGGGGTGAAATGTTCCCGGTTTGGATCGGATCACCTGATCTGGTAGCGATGGCGGCAGGTGGTTTGGAGAACCTGTATCAAAAATCCCTGCTCCCCCACATGCCCAGCTGAGCCGCACGATCATCAGAGGTTTTTGGGGTTTTTTTACTTTTAAAAGCATTTTTTCTTTGGCCAAAAAAATGCTTTTAAAAGTAAAAAAAAAAGCCTCTGATGATCGTGCGGCTCAGCTGGAATTGTCAGAACCTTTTAAAAGCATTTTTTCTACAACCTCTTCGGGTGAAGAGGTTGTAAAAAAATGCTTTTAAAAGGTTCTGACAATCAGGCAACTCAGCTGAAGAGGTTGTAGAAAAAATGTTTTTAAAAGTAAAAAAAAAGTTGGCCATGTCCACCCAGCCACATTACTCCACCACCACCAAGCCACAACAGGATTGTAGCCCAGCAATTCTGGCTTTCTTTGCTATAATTACATTTATGCCTCATTCCTGTAAGAATTTAAGGTGGTGTACAGGGCGGTCCTTTCATTTTATTTAAAACACTTTTCTCATTCCTTCATAAGAGCAAATCAAAGCCAATGTCTATGAAAAAGTACCTATTTTCATAATGAACTGGGCACAGACATAATCAAGGCACTACATCTATCCACTGAGAATTCCTATATAAAATATTTCAATCTGACCTTCCTTGGCAAATGAACATGAAATTTAATAAACCATCAAATGTTATATTTCTTTGACTGTTGTAATGCACATTTGAATAGTGCATGTGTCAAAACAGAACTAGAGACAACTTGGAAAATAGCTGATGCAGTTCCCATCTTCAAAAAAGGGAAAAAAAAACAGATCCAGGAAACTGCAGACTAATCAACCTAACATCAATACTTGGGAAAATTCTGGAAAAGATAATCAAAAAACAGATCTGCAAACATTTAGAAACAAAGTTAAAACTGAAGTTTGTTTAAAACAGATCATGCCAAACCAATCCTATTTCATTCTTTGAAAAAGTGACTAAATTAGTAGACCAGGAAAATGTTGTGGACATAGTAGTCTTAGACTTCAGTAAGGCATTCGACAAAGTAGACCACAACCTACTTCTTGGTAAGCTAGAAAAATGTGGGATAGACAGCACCAGATGGATTTGCAATTGGCTGACAAACCATACCCAACGAATAGGTCTGAATGGTTCTACATCTACATGAAGGGAAGTAACTAGTGGGGTACCACAAGGTTCTATCTTAGCCCCAGTACTCTTCAATATCTTCATAAATGTCTTAGATTAGAGAATAGAAGGGGAACTCATCAAATTTGTAGATGACATTAAGCTAGCAGGAATAGCCAACACCTCAGAAGACAAGCTCAATATCCAAAAGGATCTTTACTGACTTGAACAATGGGTACTATCAAAAAAAAACATTTAAGGTGGAGAAAAGCAAGATTTTACACTTAGGCAGGAAAAACCAAAGGTACAAGTACAGATTAGGTGAAACCTGGCTCAAAAACAGTAACTGTGAGAGGGATCTTGGGGGTCCTAGTGGTCAATCACTTAAATATGAGCCTGCAGGTGCGGCAACAGCCAAAAAAGCTAATACAATCCTTGGCTGCATAAACTGAAGCATGGAATCAGAATCACATGAAATATTAGTATTTATAAACTTAGACCACATCTGGAATATGGCATCCAGTTTTGGTCACCACATTACAAAAAAAAAGATGTTGAGGTTTTGGAAAAAGTGCAGAGAAGAGCAACTAAGATGATTAAGGGCCAGGAGACTAAAATATATGAAGAATGATTCCAGGATTTGGGTATGACTAGTCTAGAGAAAAGAAGGACTGGGGTGACATGATAGCAGTGTTGCAGTATTTGAGGTGCTGCCACAAAGAAGTGGGGGGGGTCAACTTATTTTCCAAAGCACCAGAAGGCAAGACAAGAAATAATGGATGGAAATTAATCAAGAAGAGAAGCAACCTGGAATTAAGGAGAAACTTCCTAACAGTGAGAACAATTAAGCAGTGGAACAACCTGCCTTCAAAAGTTGTGGTTACTTCATCACCTGAGGTTTTTAAGAAGAAACTGGACAGTCACTTGTCTGAAATGGTATAGGACCATGATGGCTAACCTATAGCACATGTGCCAAAGATGGCACGCAGGACCCGCTCTGTAGGCTCGCCAGCTGCCCTTCTGGTTTCTGGTGCATGCATGCGCGCTGACCACCTGGTCTTCGGGTTTCTGGCACTCCAGCACATGCGAAGACCAGCTGGCTGGCACGCATGCACACACCAGAAACCAGAAGACAAGGTGGCTGGTGCACGCATGCGCACTGGCCAGCTGGTCTTTGAGTTTCTGGGGCTCCGGCGCATCCGTGTGTACATGCGCGCATGCACATTCCGGTTTGGACACCCGCTGCCGAAAAGGTTCGCTATCACTGGTATAAATCTCCTGCTTACGCAGGGGGTTGCACTAGAAGACCTCCAAAGGACCTTCCAGCTCTATTCTGATTCTGATTTTGATTTTGAGTGGGTGAAAATGGAGCATGTTCATCAATGCTACATGTACAGGTCTCCTGTTCTCTAAATAAATAAATAAAGACTGTTCTCTAAATAAATAAATAAAGACTGGATATAAAAACAATCTTGTACAAGAATAAATACTATTGTTCATAATAAAAGATAATGTATCTGTTTCTGTTTTTTTTGATGGATGGGTAGACTTACATATTACTGGAGAAAAGCCCAAGTATGCATATCGCAATCATGTCCTTAGAGGAACAAATAAGGATATGTGTAGCAGAATTTAAACCTGCCATTTTGATCTTCCAGCTAAATTTGATTATCTTGGCAAGAGAACATGGTGTAATTTATCTTATTTGTTTGGCTTCCACCACTGTGGATAAAATGTTAGTATTAGATATCAGATCAAAAAGAGGGCAAGACGCAAAAAAACAAAAAATAGGACATAAACCAGAAATTAAAGCAATACAAAACAGCAATATATATCAAGATAGTTTCAGAAGTGGTTTCTGCATAACATGAACCCATGCAATTTTATAGTTTAGAGGTTTTCCATCAAGAACACTTCATGTACTAAAACCTTCAAGTCTGCCCAGATAAATCCTTTATATGATTGTAGCTGACAACCTTTGATTCTTCTTATATAAAGTATTATCTGACAGCCCTTAGTATCTTTAATAATTGGTAGACAGGCAGGGTATATGTCATTTGTAATGGGCATTAATCCTCTGCAGCTGAAAGATATTGAAATAAATAATATATTATGTATAATTTAAATGCACGTACACCCTGAATATTTGCATCTTAAAAACAACTAGTGCGATGTGCATCTGATACCTATGGGGTCAAGCCAATTTGAATCAAGATATCAAAAAAAAAAAAACTATTTTCTAAGCATGCCATGTTTTCATCATCTTGACATCACTTTATGATGGGCAAGTTGTAAGAAATGCTTTATGTATGTAACCTGAAAGAGAAATGGCAAGATATAGAGGAAACAGACATAATATAAAAGGTGTGTTCTCTTGCTGAATTTTTCTGTCAGATCTGTGCTAACTATCAGAAGTGGAGTCCCACGTTTTAAGATTATTTTTCTGTTTAGCTAGCCATGGGAAAGAGAATGCTGGATTAAATGGATCTCGGTCTGATTTGGCAAGGCAATTTCTATGTTTCTTTTTGTTCAGCGCTATTTGATTACAATGCCAAATTTGCTCTTTGCAGCTTGACATTGAACATTCCAAGGAATTAACTAATGTGACTCAGATTTCACAACAACAGAAAACTATTTATGACCTCAGATTGACAACAATAAAATGGGAATTCAGAAATCTAATTAGACAACAAAGAGTACCTTAAAAGGAAGGGAAAAGGGATCTGCCTGGCAGCATTGTTTTACAGAAATAAGACAAAAGAAGTGCTTGTTCTGCCAAGCCTTTCCCTCCATTCAGTATTAATTGTGAAACGAAAATGCAGTACATTGCACTCATTCTTTGGAGCTAATTAACCATTCATAAATATGATTATATCATGGTATACACCTGTAGAGAAAGAAAGCACAAAAATCCATGGCTAAAAATGTAGAATATTATAGAGGCCGAAGGAGTCTTGATGCAAGTATTGGAATACTAGATAATCTTAGGGAAATGTTTTTATCATTTTTGAGGTGCCGGCTGAAAATCTTCATGCTTCTATATTAGCTTCTGATTCCCAACCCAAGTCTCATAATACAGAACTTGGTTCCCAACACTCTATCTGGATGGACGGCCATTATGGCTGGGGCTGATTCATGGCATACCCAAATCACAGGTGATGTAATAATTGTTTCTTTCCGTAGGAAAAACTGGGAATATCTCTGTACAAGTGGAATTTGGGACCTCTCAGCATTTTCACCATCGATGCTGCAAAAGCCTGGCTATAAATCTGGTGCAAAGCCCATACAAAAGTTTATAATGTAAACATACCTTAAATTAATTCTAGTGACACAAACTACAAGCATCAACAATGGAAGTTTTAACCTACTGAATGATTTATATGTTGCCAATATGGGGGGGGGGAGCATTCTAACTGCACAAATGCAAAATAATTTTAAAACAGTATAGGTAGGAATGAGTAAACTAAGGGCATAATAAAGGAGTTCCTGTGGATTTTACTCCGCTAGCCATAGCCAATCTTAGGGGATGGCACTCATCTCTGTTTCAAGGCTATTGAGACAGTGTCAGGGGTGAAATCGACTTACCCTCCTTACCGGGTTGCTTTGCTCGCGTATTAAAACCAGGAAGTAATGACACCGGGCAGTGGGTGTAACCGGTGGTTCGGCGATCGCTTCCAGATCGTGAGATCTGGTCAGAACCGGGAGCATTTCACCCCTGGACAGTGCTGTATGAAGACATTTCTGTGATCACGTGGCCAGCATGATGTCACGGAGTGCTGTTACTTTCCCACCAAAAAGGTACCTATTTATCTACTCACATTTGTGTGTTTTGAACTGCTAGTTTGACAGGAGCTGGGGAGAGGACGGGAACTCATCCCATTGCATGACTCACGGGTCTTGAACCCTGGCTGCTGACTTCCCAGCCGATAAGCCCTGCACCTTTAACCAACAGGCCACTGCACTACTCATGGACAGAATATCCACACATAGTTTTGTTTGATATGACCAGTGAATAATAAAACCAAAATCTTTTGTTACTATTTCTTTTCTCAAATGTAACTAACTACAGAAAATCGAGTAGCAGATCCACAACAAGTAAATCACAATACTCAAGCAAAAAAAAAAAAAAAAAAGAACACAAACACAAACATCCCAATTAACTTTTTTAAAGTGAGAAAGCTATACAAAAGTTTCCAGGTTAATCTTATCTTATTAAGATAAGATAAGATTGGGATAAGATGAGCGACCACCACCAAGAAGGTTCTATGCATCCTTCCTTAGAAAACAGTGTTGGCTTTTGTGTATTGCAATACACTTGAGTGTCTGGCAAAGATACATACGGAGAAGACTCTGGCAAATAAAGAGAACGGAAGTGTAAAAACCCTTTGCCTGAATCTCCTGGTGAAGAAACTTTGCTGAAATAGATAATGTGGGAAATGCACGTAGAGTAAGAGCTGGAGAATTATGGGCATGATGGGAAGGAAAAGACAGAAGCCAAACAGTCCTCCAGGGGCCTATTAATAGTAAGTGCTGAAGTTTAGGAATTTTTTTTTCCAATTTCTAATCAGATCCGAACACACCCACTGACACTGACAGGGCAAGCCACTTGCATATAAACAGAGAGCAAACCCCACT
The DNA here is from genome assembly GCF_028640845.1 of Ahaetulla prasina. NCBI lineage: Eukaryota > Metazoa > Chordata > Lepidosauria > Squamata > Colubridae > Ahaetulla > Ahaetulla prasina. The sequence continues at coordinate 85,894,704 of NC_080541.1, read as the reverse complement.
CCCTTCTAGTACTGATGATGTTACCTAGTTGGGTAATGAAATATCTGCAAGAAAACAACCGAACTCAGAGAGCACCAAGGACCTCCCAGACTTGACCAAATGGTTGGCCTTGGGCAAGCCAGTCACTCTGACTCTCTAGTGACAATACTACCTGCACCCTGATTTTCAGAAATGTCTTTGAGATTTCTGAGATGATATACATGAAGTGTTTTCACTGATCAACAGTGGGCTATTAAAGCCAGGCATCTCTGCAGCCTATCTCAAAACAAGCCCCAGATGTGAGGTAGATATATATATTTAAGAAATAATTAAGAAATAATATGTCCTTCAACATCAAGATGATGCTGTCCTCAGCAGTGCTTTGTCTCAGAATAGACAGAGCCACAAGATGTGTCTGTTTAACCTGGATTTATGACTGAGGTCAAGAAGGAGAGCAGTGTTTTTGAATAAACAGTGGGGATAATAGGTGGCAACTGCCTGCCTACAGGCATGGATTGTCCGTATTGTTTTACTTTGATACACATGTCCAGATAGATGTTCTTTTTATTTAGAAAATAAATGTACCCCGTATGAAGACAATGAATTTTAAAACTGCCTAATGTTCTGACAATTTTATACTGAAACTGTATTTTATACTATCACTGTATTATATTATTTGAAAATGTGTGTGTGTGTGTGTTTGTGTGGCTGGATGGATAGATAAGTAGATAGATAGATAGATAGATAGATAGATAGATAGATAGATAGATAGATAGATAGATAGATAGATAGATAGATAGACAGACAGACAGACAGACAGACAGACAGGCAGGCACCCTGTTTTCCCCAAAATAAGACATCCCCCTATAATAAGCCCAATCAGCCTTTTGAGCGCAGGGCAATAAGGCCAAGCGTTTATTTCAGGGTTCAAAAAAATATAAGACAGGGTCTTATTTTCGGGGAAACACGGTACATAGATAGATAGATAGATAGATAGATAGATAGATAGATAGATAGACAGACAGACAGATATAGACAGATAGACAGACAGATAGACATATTCCTTCCAAAGATTAATACAGTACTTATAAAGCACCAATTTAATAGAAATGATACACAATATGCTAATGTGTTTCCCGTCATAAGTGGGACTCAATAGGATAACAGTGGCTGCATTATGCCCGTGACATTTTAAGAGATGCCATAAATTAAAAAATGAGATGTAAAGTGCCCATGAAAATATATTTCATCAGTGCAATCTGCAATAAAATGTTGCAGTATGAATTGTTCCTATTCAGGGTTCCCCCAACATTCATTCAATGTCTCCTTTTGCTATCTTCCACAAGAAAACAAAATCTTTCTCATCCACCAAGCATATCCAGATTTTGCAGAATGGTTTGAGGAGAGGTTATTTGCCCTTATATTTAAGTTCCTCTGTACTTTGAAGTTTCCCTAGTTTTGCTATGGTTCTCGTTTGGAATTTGTCCTCTTGGCACCATTCAACTGACTTCATTTAGACGAAGACAGGAACTCACTGTAGTCTGTACAGGTAAACATTTGACTCATTTCTTGTTGATCATATTAATTACTGCCATTTGAAATAGGAAACACAATTACAAGTTTTAAAATGTAGTTGGGATGGCTAAAATTATCAACTTTTTTATTGGTTCTCCTGTGAATGATCAAGAGAGGTTCAGTCTATAGACAGTAGCAAACGATACTATAAAAATGATTTAAATCTCTTGTTTATTCGTTTCTAATATCAAAATACAGAAACTGGATTTTTTTTTCTGATTCAGTGGAAATTTTGTCTGTAGCTTGAGACTTTTCTTCAGTTTAGCAAAAAAAGAAAGAAAGAAAAGAAAGAGAGGGAAAAACCCCAGTTACAGATCATTGCAATTAATCCTTTGTTTGTGCAGAACAATCTGATAATATACAAGTATAATTTTAAAAACCCTTATTATAATTTCTTAAACTATAATTTATGAAAAAGGGTATTTCCAAGTGTCACCACTACCCTTTTTACTGCCTTTTCTAGTTTCAAGAGGAATTATTTTAAAAGGCTGATTTGTCATAAAAAATGAAACTCTCTGAACTAATTTGCAAATTTGTACAGAATGGCTTAGGGGATTCCCATATCTGTACACAAAAATATTTTTTTTTCATGAAGCAATAGGCACCTCCCTGCCTCCCCTTGCCCAAACAAACTTTTCAAACTATTAAATAAAAATATGTCTACTTGCTTATGTTCTTGCTATTTTATGGTATTCAATATGCTTAGGCTGTTTTCAATTGCCTAAGCCATATTGATATGATTTATGGCTGAACTTATTTTAACTGGTATATATATACATACATACATACATACATACATACATATATATATATATATAAAATAACATAAGCCAAGGCTTGGATCTCTGAGGCTTTTGCATATTTATGTGGAAAGGTTCGGTGGCTGAGAATTTTAAGAAAATCAGCTGAGTTTTCTTTTCCTTTTAGAATTCAGTATTAGTACACCTTTGTACTAATGCCAAATACTTCAGATAATCAATCTGTCTGTAAAGTTAAAGTTACATTTCAGAACAGCCTTGCAAATCAACAATATGGTAAAAGAGCTATAGGTCCTGGATTTTAAAATGAAACTTTGCAGATGTCACTGCATTTGTGACAAGGAAACTAAAAACAGACTGGATCTTATCAACCAAACAAGATGAAGTCAGACTGATGATTCTTCCATCATATCTGCAGGATATTTTTGGCAAATGAGAAGAAAGATTTGGTTCTATTCTGGATGCTTACATGCAAGTCCTTCATTGATAGTTCACTTGGGATGTTCAGCAGACTCAAATGATTTATAGAGATACTACAATCATGGAGACACCGTAAATGCAGTGAAAGCTGGATGGATGAAATAATCCTGTTCTCATAAACTAAGCTTTTAGACATTCAGGAGACAGATTTACATCAGCTGCAGAATACTTCCAGCTTTTATATAAAATTATGTTTGCCACAGCACTGCTGTACAGAGCAAACGGGGAGGGGGGGGGCGTGATGTTAAGCCATGTTTTAAATTACTGCTTGTTGAGCAACCCAAAATAGCCTAGTTCGAAAATCACACTAAGCCAAAATCAGGCAAAACACATTTATATATTATGACGATGATGATGATGATGATGATGCCTGGAGTAGATCAATGTGAGTCGCGGAATGATTTCCCTCAATTTTTCCTAGCAGCCCTAATTATATCATGGTATTATTCCCTGTGACAGTCTTAATGGATGCGAAAGTTTAAATTTAAAGAAGCCGGATAGGAAAGAGTATTGATGCTTGTGAACTTTGGTGTTGGAGAAGTTTCCTGAAAATGGCATGGATGGCTAAGAAAAAAAATAGACGAATCACGGAACGAAGTTCTCACTTGAGGCACAAATGACCAGATTCAAATTATTCTACTTAGGACAAATTATGCAAAGACCCAGCTTTCTAGAAAAGGCTGTAGTGCTGGGAAAACTAGAAGGAAAGAGGAGAAGAAGAATGTGACTACAAAGCAGTTCATTTAGTGACCGTTCAAAGTTACAATGCCACGGAAAAAAAGTGTCTTATGATTGTTTTTTCACACTGATGATCTTTGCAACATCCCCATGGTCACGTGATTTTCATTCGGATGCTTAGCAACTGCTTCATATTTATGACGGTTGCAGCGTCCCGGGGTTATGTGATCCCCTTTTGCGACCCTCTGACAAGCAAATTCAATGGGGAAGCCAGATTCACTTAACAACCGTCCTACTAATTTAACAATTGCAGTGATTCCCTTAACTAAAATAGCAATAGCACTTAGATTTATATACCGCTTTACAGTGCTTTATAGCCCTCTCTAAGCGGTTTACAGAGTCAGCATATTGCCCCCAACAATTTGGGTTCTCATTTTACCCACCATGGAAGGATGGGAGGCTGAGTCAACCTTGAGCCTGGTGAGATCTGAACTGCCAAATTGCAGGCAGCCGGCAGGCAGCAGAAGTAGCCTGCAGTACTTTACTCTAACCACTGTGCCGCCACGGCTCATGTGGCAGGGAAAGTCGTAGAATGGGGCAAAACTCACTTAACAAATTTCTCACTTAGTAACATAAATTCCAGGCTCTGTTGTGATCATAAATCAAGGACTGCCTGTAACAGCAAAGTGAACGGAATCAGTTACAAGGCAATAAATACAATCACTGAGAGATGTGAAAGAATACCTTAGATCAGTGACCCTTTTTCCCTTGGGTGCCAAAAGCATGTGTACGTGTGTGATAGCACATGTGTCCATGCCCACACCATAATGCAATGCCCCCCACGCATGCCCCACCTCCCTGCACATGCACATACAACCCCCCTGCACTCTGTTTTGCGCCTAACAGGCTTCCCCGAAGCCTCCGGAGGCCAGAAATAGCCCGGTTCCAGACTTCCAGTAGGCCCGTTTTTTGCCCTCCACAGGCTCCGGAAGTTTTCCTGGAGTCTCCAGGAGGGTGAAAACAGTTTTCCCCGGCCCTCCAGAGGCCAGAAAGGGCCCGTTTCTGGACTTCTGGTAGGCCCATTTTTCACCGTCCCAGAGCCTCTATGCGAGCCCTGTACCTACCTGCTATCTAAAACAGGCCGCGGGGAGTCTCCTGGGAGGGGAAGGGTGGCATGTGCATGTGCGTGTGTCTCCCGCGTGGGCATCAAAGACCCGAAAATCAGCTGGCCGGCGGGAGGTGTGCATGCATGTGCGGTGGAGCTGATCCAGGGCAATGGCTCATGTGAAATGAAATGGCTCCGCGTGCCACCTGTGGCATAGGTTTGCCATCATGGCCTTAGATTATCAATGCCTTGGAGAACATCTATCTGTGTAGCTAAGAGTTGAAAACATCTTGAAGATACATTGTCTATCATCCATCTATCTATCTATCTATCTATCTATCTATCTATCTATCTATCTATCTATCTATCTATCTATCTATCTATCATCTATCTCAACTACATGAACATTAGTTTGGTTTAATGGTGAAGGCATCAGGTTAGGAACCAGGAATGTCCCACCTTCAGCACAAAGACATCTGATTCTGGATCAGTTCAGTCCCTCTCAACTCTTAGATGAAGACAATGGCAAACGGCTTCTCAAAGTCTTATGATAACTGCAGGGACTTGCCTGCAGTCACATCTGACACAAAGGCAAAAAACATCCCGAAATCAAAACAAAAACATAACTACCTCCACTTCTCCTATAACCTTTATGAATATATCTCTATTGCTCAGGTTCTTCTTCTTTTGTTAATGACATTCTCTTATAGTAATACACACACACAGTTTTGAGAAAAAACTGTTCTAAAGTACTGTAACATTACAATTAGTGGTTTCCACTTTGGGAAGATGAAGACGTCTGAGGGTTGGTAGCATTACTTTTCAGTAACAGCACTGGCCCTCTGGAATGATCTCCTGGTAGGTTTTAGGTGAACTTCCATTTTGGCTATCCATTAGAAGCAGGTGAAAATGGAGCTCTTCTAGGGATTATCCAGATGCTATCTGGGTTGTACAGGCTGCTGTGCTATTGCTCCATGTTGGAGGTTCATGTTGGAGTGTTTTGTGTGCTTCAATTTTGTATTGAATTTGATGTTACCTGCTTTGAGCTTCTGTGGGTCCTTCGGGAGCTGAATACGATAAGCAATCAAGCAAACAAACATTTTCTACATTTATTTCTGTAGCTTATTTGCATCCTGAACTTTGTAGCTTTTGTGGATTAATCAATTTAAGGGATATGAAACCATTCTCTGTGGCTACAAAGAGAGGCAATATCAGTAGTTTACATAAAGAAAACACAAAATCTATCCTCCCACCTTTGGCAAGAGTCTTTTGTGTATAACTCCATGAAGGTACAACTAAAAGTAGATCAGCCTTTTACAACTTGGTGACTTCCATATGCAGGTAGTCCTCAACTTACAATAGTTTGTTTAATGATCATTTAACATGATCATTAGTTGATCATGAGTGGCTCAGACTGCTAAGACAGTCTGTTATTAACAGCAGCTGCTTGCAATTACTGCAGGTTCAAGCCCCACCAGGCCCAAGGTTGACTCAGCCTTCCATCCTTTATAAGGTAGGTAAAATGAGGACCCAGATTGTTGGGGGGGCAATAAGTTGACTTTGTATATAATATACAAATGGATGAAGACTATTGCTTGACATAGTGTAAGCCGCCCTGAGTCTTCGGAGAAGGGTGGGATATAAATGCAAATTAAAAAAAAACACCACAATGGGACTGAAAAATGTTTTTCGCAGTTACTTTCACAGACCCTTTTTGCATCATTTTGCATCGGTCATGCGATCAAAATTCAGAACCTTGGCAACTGATTCATATTTATGACAGTTGCAGTGTTTCATGTGATCCCCGTTTCCAACCTTCTGACAAGCAACCTCAGCGGGGAAGCCAGTTTCACTTAACAATGGTGTTATTAATTTAACAACTGCAGTGATTCGTTTAATAAATGTGGCAAAGACAAAAAAGATCACAGACTGGGGCAAAACTCATTTAGCAACTGTCTCACTTAGCAATGGAAATTTTGGCCTCCATTGTGGTCATAAGTCGAGGGCTATCTGTATTTTGGATTGCAATTCCATAAAATCCCAGCTAACAGGAGCTTCCTGTTACGTACGAAAAGCAGAAGGACTGGAAGGGTGATAATAGGGTGAAAAAATAATTGCTACCAACCTGCCTTCCATTGAGGGCCTGTATACTGCACGAATCAAGAAGAGGGCCGTGAAAATATTTACAAATCCCTCACATCCTGGACATAAACTGTTTCAACTCCTACCATCAAAACGACGCTATAGAGCACTGCACACCAGAACAACTAGACACAAGAACAGTTTTTTCCCGAAGGCCATCACTCTGCTAAACAAATAATTCCTTCAACACTGTCAAACTATTTACTAAATCTGCACTACTATTAATCTTCTCATCGTTTCCATCACCATTCTCTTTCCACTTATGACTGTATAACTGTGACTTTTTGTTGCTATCATTAAGGGTTAAATTGTATCCTATGACCATCATTTGTGTTGTAAATATTGTACCTTGATGAAGGTATTTTTTCTTTTATGTACATTGAGAGCATATGCACCAAGACAAATTCCTTGTGTGTCCAATCACACTTGGCCAATAAATTCTATTCTATTCTATTCTATTCTATTCTATTCTATTCTATTCTATTCTATTCTATTCTATTCTATTCTATTCTATAGTAGTTAGTTCCAGCCAAGAAAAAGTATCGAGCAAGACAGCTTCCTGTGTGCATCATTGAGATAAACTCCAATGATGCAGCAATACTGAATTTGTGCTGAAGAAAAGTTAGACTGAGGGCATGAGCAAGAAACAGGTGAGTTGAAGAAAAAAATAAAAATAAACAAACTGTAGTTACCATCTCAGCAAACTTGCTCACACTTCCTAGCCTACCCTGTGAGAACAGGCCCTTCAGAACGTCTGATCATAACAATGTGGTTTTTTAATGTGTTGTTCTGAAAGGTCACCCCCTCCGCCTGAGCATTGAAAGCATAGAGGATATGTTGAATCATACCTATTGTTCCTTATCTCATTTGCATTTGGTGAAATCCCTGCATGGGCCTGATTTAGTAAGTCCTGCGCTGATATTTCCCCAGGCGAAACGTGATTTCTAAATGTAGCTTCTGTGCTTCTCTAAAACAAACACTTGTTCTGTTCTGCCCGTTTACATCCACATTTTAATTTTGAAGGTTTCTATACTTGCTATACTTGAAGGTTTGTATGCTTTCATCTAACATCACTGGTAGGACCTTTTTTTTTTTAAAAAAAAAATTCACTTCCTTCAAAGAAATGTATCGGATCATCTATAGCCGTGATGGCGAACCTATGGCACGCATGCCACAGGTGGCAAGTAGCGCTCTCTCTGTGGGCACGCGAGTCGTTGCTCCAGTTCAGCTCTGCCGCACATGCACGCGTGCCTCCCACTAGCTAGCTGATTGTGTTGTGCCTCGTCCGCTTTCCCTGCAGCCAGGGCCTTCTTATCTGCTTCCGAACGCTGAGGAATGTCCTAGCATGCCTCCCGGCCCCAGCCCTGGCTCCATGCCCAGACAGGCTGAGGAAGAAGAAGCGCCTCCAGCCCCCAGCCCGGGCTCCATGCCCAGGCAAACGGAGCAACTAGACCCCTCCCCCACAGCATGTGAGCCTGAGGAAGGTCAATTACCAACAGCTGCAGACTGGAGTGACCCTCGCTTCAGGAGAATTGATAAGCGGCGTCAGCAGAAGAAAGGGAGGGGCAGGCCTGGATAAGTGCTGAGTCATGGAGCCACACCCCATGGTCTATATAAAGGATCTGCTTTCTGGTATTCTCTGAGTCAGGCAAAGTCTACCTTATCTTGCTGAAATCACTTTCTGGTCTCCTGCCTGCCTTGAGAACTTTGCTAGGACTTTGGCAGAGCTGCAGAGGCACGCCTGATTCAGATTTCCCTGACCCGGTCGTCAGCGGAGGAGTGGGACATGACAGATTGCCAGGTCTCTGTCACGCATGCACAGGGGGTGTGGTGTGTGCCCAAATGTGCATGTGCAGAGGGTAGGGCACTGCAGGGGCCCCATGCATGCAGGCACCGGGGCAGGGCGTGGGGGTGGGGACAGGGGATGGGTGCATGCAGGGGCCAAACATGCATGCACAGGGGTGGGGCACATGCAGGGGGACACATGTGCATGCACGGGGGAGGGGCGCATGCGCAGGGCCATGAGCGCATTGCATTTTGGGGATTCGGGCACGCACGGGCTTTGGGCACTCCATCCAGAAAAGGTTAGCCATCATCATAGTGATCAATTATTATAGAGATTCTCAGTCATTCAGGTCATGGTTGGCCCAAAGGTGTATTTTCAGGAGGCAATTGGACTTTCTGGTTTTTCTCTGAAGACGTTTCGCTTCTCATCCAAGAAGCTTCTTCAGCTCTGTAGTTAGCAGTATTAATCAAAAACACTGGAGGAATGAATGTTGTATCCTTTTAGCATGGCTCTGAATACACGTAGTTCTTGACTTATGACCATTTGTTTAACAACTGTTCAAAGTTATGATAATGCTGAAAAAAAGTGACTTAGGATGGTCTTTGCACTTATGACCATCACAGTATCCCCACAGTCACAATAAGCATTTAATAATTTATCATAATTTCATCCATAACAAATTCCTAGTCAGAGAAAGGTTCAATGGCCTTTAAGAATTATGGCCTGACAGGTCCTCTTGCTTCAGTTTTATTCTGTGAGCCTTCTAATGCCATATTTGCCTCTGAGATACCAACTGAGAGAATTTTAGATTCTATTTAGCCCATTGGTCACCAGTTATCAATCTCTAATTAAGTATTTAAGTTGCTCTGGGATAAGAAGCCAAGTTCTCTCATGGATTAGTAACTGGTTAAAATATAGGAAACAAGGGTAGTAATATATAGGCAATGTACTGGTAAGATATGCAAAGTCAGATCCTTCAAGATGAGTTTTAGGATAAATATGAATACATGTACAAGATTTGCAGTTACTGTAAATTTGTTATATTTATTCAGGGTGATATCACCAATAAGGGAATGTGAAAAGCTTCAAAGGAACTCTACAAACTGCCTGACTAGGCTGCAACTGCTTTTCAAAACAATAACAAAGGCAAATTCTATGTTTGGCATCATTAGGAAGGAAACTGAAAATAAACCTACGGATATAATTATCTCTTTATGTTATTCATGGCGAAAGCACAGAACTATTGTGCAACTACTCTGCACCTTGCAAAGAATACAGTCCTTGGCTTATGAAAACAGAATTTCTGTTGCTAAGCAAGCCAGCTGTTAAGTGAGTTGCACCCAAGTTTACAAGCTTTTTTTTGCCGCAGATGTTAAGCAAATCACTGAAGTTGTTAAGAGAATCATGCAGTCTTTAAGCAAATTCAACTTTTCCCCTTGATTATTGCTTGTTGGAAGCCAACTGGGAAGGTTGCGAATGGCGATCACATGACCCTGTCATGCTACAACTGCCATAAATACATGACGGTTTTCATGGTTTGATGGAAATTTGATCATGTGACCATGGGGATGCTGCAATAGTGCAAGGACCAGTCGCAGGTCACTTTTTCATTGCTGTTGTAACTTTGAACAGTTGCTAAAGACATGGTTGTAAGCCAAGGACTCCCTGTACCACCAAGCTAGAAGTTGTTCAAAATGGCCACTCAGAATTATTAGGGATATGGGCTGAGTAACTCCCTTCTGAGGAAAGACTGAGGACTTTAGGTTGAAATAAAGAGAGGGTAGGAAAGATACGACCGGAATACATAAAATTGTACACAGATAACACAAGTAGGAAGTTCTTTCCCCTCCTGCAAAGTGCCAGAATACAGGGCCATCCAGTGAAGCTAAAGCTTGGAGTTTGGGAATAAAGACAAGGAAATACTTATTCACACAGCACATAGTTATACGCTGTGGAATTAGCTGCTAGCTATTGTGGTAATGTTAGCTAAAGGTTTGAAGAGGGGACTGGATAGATTCTTTAAGGACGTGTTAACAGTCACAACTATTTTCTCAGGCTATTTACCACTTCCTGAATCATAAGGTAGTCCTCAACTTATGACCACAATTGAGCCCAAAATTTCTGTTCTTAAGCGAGAGTTGAGCGAGCTTTCTCCCATTTTACATTCTTTCTTGTCACAGTTGTTAAGTGAATCACTGCGGTTGATAAGTTAGTAACCCAGTTGTTAGGTGAATCTGGCTTCTCCATTGACTTTGCTTGTCAGAAGGTGACCTTGGGACGCAGCAACAGTTATAAATATCAACCAGTTGCCAAGCATCTGACGTTTGATCACGTGACCATTTGCAAAGGTTGTAACTGTGAAAAATGTTCATAAGTCACATTTTTCAGTGTCATAATAACTTCGAACTGTCACTAAACAAATTCTGGTAAGTCGAAGACTACTTGTGTGCTAAATATTGGTTTTTAAGAAGCAAAAGTGGAAAATTTATAGTGCAAAATGCAAAACTTAGTGAATTCTGGTCCATCTTTCCATGTTCTCATCTTCAAGGCATTTTCTAAGGTTTATTTTTACTTTGGCCTGTGCTAGTGACCATGAGACGTTTCCTGATCACAGGTTGAAAACATTTTTATATTATGGTTAAAATATTTTGTTAAGTTGTGTCATAGGCCACCAAGGATGTCTGAGATCAAACACAAGAATGGCACATAAATATTTTAAACAAAACAATGTTCAGTAGGACTCCAATTTTCTAGAATAATTTAGTATAAAAAAATATAGTATATTTCCCATGTGTTTCACATATGTAGATGAATAAGCCTTGTAGTAGTTTTATGAAGGCAGCCAAATCTTTCCGCTAGTATTATTGGTGCATGGATTAGGGAACTTTCTCAAAGGGAACACTGTGATTAGGAAAACAAAACATATTTGAACTATAAAAAAGGGATTCAGATAAAACAAAATGTAAGTTATTTTTCAGCATAACGTATGCATTGGTATACCCAGATTTGTAGGAATGAGAAGAAAATACAATTGTAAGTATATACAGTGTCTTGTTAGAGGGGAAGTTCATTCCCACAAGAATAGGGTGAGACAACAGTTTATTAGACCCACGTGAGGTTTAGCTACTTAAAATGCTATATTATGTTGAAGGGAGGAAGTGCCATTGTTAACAATATTCAATCTAGTCAGCTGGACTCAATAAAAGAAATTAAAGCAAAATCCCAACCTAAGCAATGCTTTTTAATTGAATCAAATCTTTACACATGAAAAGAATTCTGGCCAACTCGTTCATGATGTAGCCAGAGAATTCTAAGGTCATTCAACTAATCCAACAAATCTGGTACTTTCCTAGACACTATAGAATAGATCTAAGTACCGCACAAGATTTTTTTTCCCTATCCAATATTTTAAATAATTTATATGAAGCACAAACCACCCTAAAACCTGGTCATATTTGCCTGGTCATATTTGTTTGCCCACAACAGATATGTTGTGTTTTCCTAATCAGAGCTTTCCCTTTGAGAAAGTTCCCTCATGACATATGCTGTCATGTGTTAAAACAATTTATCCAGACGGATTAACTCATTCACTTCATCACAGCCTAGATTTATTCTGCAAAGTGACAGCTAGGTTTCTTTTAATATGGGATCCAATTCTCTAGGTATGCTGCAAGTGTTATAAGGGCAATTCTGATTTTGTTCCACGTGTCTAAATCTGAACAATCCTAGATACTGTATTGATTCTTTATGTAAAATGAAAACCAAAGATATTGCTGCTCTAATAATTGTCTCTGTTAAATTTTTTTGGAATTGGTTTAGAGCTGCCTTCAGCAGCCTTTCCCATTCGATTGAAAAAGATGGTTTAGGAATAGCAAATTTCTAGATAATTACATTTTTTAAAACTTGAGATAGAGAAAGGAAGAAACACTAGTAGAGGAACACAACAAATACCCTGTTACCCCCCGAATAAGACATTCCCTGATAATAAGCCCAATCGGGCTTTTGAACGCATGGCAATAAGGCCAAGTGCTTATTTCAGGGTTCAAAAAATTTCAAGGTTTTATTTTCGGGGAAACACGGTAATATCCATCCACCTTAAGAAACAAGTACTTTCTCAAAGTCTTGGGTGTTTTCCAAGAACTATTTCAAAAGATATCTCTAATTGTAATTTTTAATGTGATAGAATGGGGGAAATTATTAAATATGGGGAGAAGTAATTGCATTAGGACATTCCAAGGAAATGAAAATTGGGCTTTGAAGAAGCAGGAGAGAATATTGATACTTTTGAACTGTGAGGTTGGAGAAGGCTCTTGAGAATAACAATGGACAGCCAAAAGCAAACAAACAAACAAATGGACCACAAAACAAATCGTTCCAGACTTCTAATTTAAAGGAAAAATTACCAGGTTCAAATTATTATACTTTGGATATATAATACAAAGACCAAGCTCTCTGGAGAAGTCGATATTGCTGGGAAAGGTAGAAGGAAAGGAAGAAGATGACCAGCAAGGTGGATGGTCTTTATTACAGCAGCAATGAGTGCACCATTGGAAGACGTGGGGGGCCTGGTTGGAGACAGGTCATCCTAGAGAAGCTCCTTCTACATGGTTGCTAAGTATTAACGTGGATTTGATAGTATCAAAAGCAATCAAAATCCTATTAACAATATTTTCCTAATTCAATTGATTACTAATTAAATATAATTATTGCAAATGGAAGTCTAATTGTCTCTATAAAACAGATTAGGGAAAGGAAAATGGGGATGGTTATAAACCACAGAATATTTACCTTTTACCAGATCAGAATCTTTGTCAGTTTAATCCAATATTTCTCTACCATGAATGTTTCTCTAGAGCAGGGATGTCAAACTCACGTCATCATTGTCATCATCGTCATCATCGTCATGTGATGTATCAGGACTTTGTTCCCCCTTTGCTAAACTGGGTGTGGGCGTGGCCAATATGTGACACATCCGGCCCATGGGCTGTGAGTTTGACAGCCCTGCTCTAGAGCAGTGATGGCTAACCTAATTTTCCTTGGGTTCCAAAAGCATGCACGCGCATGTGATAGCACGCATGTGCATGCCCACACCCATAATGCAATGCCCCCCACGCACGCCCCGCACCCCTGCTCAGGAGCGTGCGACCCCCTGTGCTCCTCGACCCCTTGTGCTTACGCACGCGACCCCCCTGTGCTTCGTTTTGCACCTAGTAGGCTTCCCTGAAGCCTCTGAAGGCCAGAAATGGTCCGTTTCCAGACTTTTGGTAGGCCCGTTTTTTGTCCTGTGGGAGCTTTCCTGGAGCCTCCAGGAGGGTGAAAACAGTTTCCCTCGGCCCTCTGGACTTCTGGTAGGCCCATTTTTCACCCTCCCAGAGCCTCTGCGCGAGCCCTGTACTTAAGTGGCATCCAAAACAGGCTGCGTGGAGACTTCTAGGAAGGGAAGGGCGGCATGGGCATGGGCATGCATCTCCCGCATGCGTGTCAGAGACCCGAAAATCAGCTGGTCAGTGGGGGGGGGGCGTGCGCACATGCGGAGTGGAGCTGATCTAGGATGAAGGCTCATGTGTCCGCAGAAATGGCTCCGCATGCCACCTGTGGCACGTGTGCCATAAATTCGCCATCACGGCTCTAGAATCTCAGAGATTTGGTGATTTATCTGTATTTTTAAAGGGAAAAATGGGAATTGGTTTTTGCTCATTAGAAGATGCCAAATTCAGCCATAATATCTTGTTTTTTAAAAAAAGTCAAGCAAGCAACTAATATATATTGGGAAAATGCATGGTGGATTTGGCAATTAGAGGAAAAAAAATAAACATAAGCACTCTCAAAATCTTTCATTAACAAATTACAAATGCGTTTGAATTTCAAATCCCCCCTTCCAAAATGTCACATCATTCTTGATTGCCCCTCCCCCTCCGTTGGGCTGACCACATTTGTGCATATTTGGTGAAGAAACCTACACCAATCTTTTGGTGTTTATTTATATATTTTTCCTATGGATAACATTTTCATAGGGTAATCACCCTATTGATGTAACGGAGATAGGGTTTTGATGTCTAGCAAAATTGACTTTTGCTCTTTTACGGGAAATAAAAAGAATTCAGTCAAGGTGTCAAAAAGGGTTTTAAATATCCTGCTGATGTTTTTGCACAGTTATTGGATCTATTTAGTTCCTATACACTGACAGTGTGAATGAAAGAGATTCATTGCTGAGCAAACAAGGCTGAGATTACAGGAACTGATCAGTGTGTTAGGACAGGATGGAACGAGAATATCTCTGCCTTTTGTCAATGTCACCCAGATGAATCTATTAGAAAGGTGGGATAAAACAAGAATAAAGGAGAGAGACCAAAATGGTACATTAATATTCTGCCTTATTTTAGATTTTACTGTTACATTTTGTTAAAGGGAACAGAGCTTGAACTGGAAAAACTGACTTCTTTTACATTTATCCTAAGCCATCAATTTGGTTGCGAGCCTTAGGAATAAACATTCCATAGCACTTGTTCTTCTGAGACAGGTATAATGAATGAGTGTGTATTGGGATAGAGAATAAGCTCAGTGAAATAAGCCCCGATGTCAATATATATGAATTTGCCTGATCATCTCTATGCATCAACAAACCTCTGCAAGCAATGAAGTATATACACTGTTACGTATTTTTTTTCTGGAAAATTCAGCATGCCATCTATTCTGAAATAGTGCGAGCAGCCTTTTCCAACTCAAGGCCCTCCAGATATATAGCATTATATAACCCCCTCGTTCCAAAAGTACAAATGGAGTAAAAACATGTGATGGGAGTCATAGGCCAATTCATCCAGATTGGAGAAGGGTGAATTAAAGAGAAGTGTTGAACATGGCCCAATCAAACATGAGATGGTCAGGTGAAGAGCAACAGACCAATTTAATCACAAGTTCCAACTAAAAGTAAGATTAAAGCAAATGTTCTCTATTACGAAGCATAGTTCCTATGAAAATGGTTTTCTTTTGATCATCCAACCAACAGGCCTTCATTAAAGAGAGTAAGGTTGACAATGAATGGGATCTTTATACCTAGCCACAGAGGGAAAGCTAGGACACAATTTGGTTACAAACCAGCCTTTGACGAAGAAGCTAGTTATGCTATTAGGCTGTACTGAATTGCCTTTTCTATTTTATTTTAGGCAGACAGTTAATCAGGTTAAAATAATAGAAGAAGAGAGCCTGTTTTGAGTAGAAACTGGAAATTAGATTTTACCTGAACATTCAGTATTCTTTACTTGGCTTCATTTGTCAGTTTCTTTTAGCTAATCTAAACAAGCTTTTCCTGTTCCTTGTGTTGTGTATATAAAATAGAAAACTGTTTTTCAAGAAAGCTTAGGTCATGGAAGGAAATATATAGAACTTTTGACTTAATACACTTTTTTAAAAAAACCTCGCAAATATGAAAAAAACCTCGCAAAAAAAGAGGAATGTATTTGTATCTGTTTAAAAGAAAAGTAATAGCATTCAGTATAGAGTTCAGACACATTTTCACAGAAAATTAATGTTGAGTAAAATTTTGTGAGACGCCTAAAATCTCATGAGATAACTGTGCCTTCTCCCTTGAAATCCTTGATATTTGAGATGAAAATTCCAAATGTACAAGTCCATAATTTTTCAAGATTTGTTATATATAAACACCAACACACACTGCTGAAATAATTGCCAATAGATTTATATAGTACCAGTAGTTTCTAACTACAGACAGGGAACCACTGAATCAAATGGTTTGTGATGATTCTAAGAAAACATTTGCAATAATTAACTTGAGCTGCTGAGATGTTTCAGACAGAAAGCTTGTCCTTTACCAGGTGCTCAAAGCCCGGAACAAGCAATATGAAAATATGTAGTAAACTCAGGGTCTATTTTGCGGTCTTGGCAAGAACCACACACCAAAAAAATTATGAGTCAGTCCTTCTGCCCCCAATTATATATATTAGATATAGAGCTGATTTCATTTTGCCTTCTGATTTTAAATGTTTAGCCAGCTCTAAATGATATTAATATTTTCCATGGCAACCATTAGGCCAATATTCTTTGGAAAGGAAGGAAGGAACTAAATAAACCCAGCAGTTAAATTGCTCCAAGAATTGAAGCTTAAAGAACAGCATTAAGCATCATGACTATCAGGATAAATACGAACTTTGACAACACTGTTATTTCTTGGCAACCCAGATCAAAGGATTCTAGCTATACCTGTGGTTCCTTGAACCTACTTTTGGATAACTGCACTGTGATGACAATATGATTCACATAAACCCTCAGGCCAAAACTATGACTTTTAAGCACAATATAAAATGCAATTTCAGCACATGTTTAGATCTGTGTTGGGGAAATCATAAAATGTATGACTTTGTAGAACAGGTATAATTACAGCAGAACAGTAAGGATGAAATTGTTATATTTTATTTTGCAGCTCCAAAGCCCTGAGTTTAGAAAGACAACTCTTTCTGTGATTCTTTTAAGGATTCCATTCCCAGTAAGGGATTGATAGATAGATAGATAGATAGATAGATAGATAGATAGATAGATAGATAGATAGATAGATAGATAGATAGATAGATAGATAGATAGATAGATCCATCCATCCATCCATCCATCCATCCATCCATCCATCCATCTAACTATCTTATTTAACTATTTGATAACTGCTGTGAAACTCTGTTTTGAAGCAATATGTCAACAAAGAAATGTAATACTTTAGGTCCATGATGGTGAACCTATGGCACATGTGCCAGAGGTGACATGCAGAACCCTCTCTGTGGGCACATGAGCCGTCTCTCCAGTTCAGCTTTGCTGTGCATGTGCGCACGCCTCCCACCAGCCAGCTGGTCTTTGGGTCTTTGCCACGCACACCTGGAGCGTGTGCGGGGGCCCGCGTGCACATGCGTGAGGGACGGGGCATGTGCGGGGGGCACGTGTGCATACGTGGGAGGCAGGGGGCATGCATTGTGTGCACATTGCATTTTGGGACGCGCACTTTGGGCACTCAGTCCGGAAAAGATTAGCCATCACTGCTTTAGGTTATCAGATAGGCCTTGACTCATGACCACAATTGAGCCCAAAATTTCTAATTGCTAAGCAAGACAGTTATTAAGTGAATTTTGCCCTATTTTATGACCTTTCTTGCCACTGCAGTTGTTAAGTTAGTAACACAGTTGTTAAGTGAATCTGGTTTTCCCCATTGACTTTGCTTGTCAGAAGGGAATCACATGACCCTGGGACATTGCAGCTGTCATAAATATAAGTCAGTTGCCAGCATCTGAATTTTGATCATGGGACCATGGAGATGCTGTAATAATTGCAAGTGTGAAAACCTGTCATTAAGTCACTTTTCTCAGTGCTATTGTAATTTTGAATGGTCACTAAATGAATTGATGTAACTCAAGGACTATCTTTATATGGATTTTCTTTTACAATGTGCAACACCTTTAGGTAAGTTTCTCAGGAACTTGATATTAAATGGCAACATGATAATTCTCTGTACATTTGTTCAGAAGTAAAAGCACAATAAATAAATAAATTTTATTTATTTAATAGATTTGTGTGTCATATATAATAAACAGTATGTGGTTTACTGCCTAATAAGAGTGTTCCAGTGACTGGTAATGACTGACTGTGGGGCTTTCGCTCAGCAATTTTCCTATATGGAAAGGCAAAGCCAGATTAGACTAGAGTTAACAGAAGACGTAAGGACCACAGTGGCTCATGTGGTTAGGACACTGAGTCAGAAGACTATTGAGAAGTCAACAACTCGGCAGTTTGAAACTTGAAAGTGAGCCATATAATGGAATGAGCTCCTGTCAATTCATTCTAGCTCCTAATAAAGCATGCAAATGCAAGTAGATAAATAGATACCACTTCAGTGGGAAGGTAACAGGGATATGAAAGGAGACCCTCTCGGGCGTCCTCTGAGCAACAGTGATGTCACTGGCTAATCCCTTCAGCCTAGAAGTGCCTTGGCAGATGCTTCCAACACGAATTCAGCAGCAACATAAGATGTCACAGTCAACTCAACTGGGTGGGTTAATTAAGCAAATAACTAGTATCATTCCCAAGAATGAGAAATAAAGAAGAGATGTTAAAAAATATTATGGACTTCCATTGTTAGATTGTTAGATTCAAAAAAGTTAAGTTCTCTTTAATTATTTTCATATTTTCAGAAATAAGATTCAGTCTGGTTATCTTGAATCAATGAGAGCTATTGAGCTTTAAAATGTGTTTTAGCTATTAACTCCATGTTTAAACTCAAAATCAGTGTTGATGAAATAGAATAGAATAGAATAGAATAGAATTTTTTATTGGCCAAGTGTGATTGGACACACAAGGAATTTGTCTTGGTGCATATGCTGTCAGTGTACATAAAAGAAAAGATACATTCATCAAGAATTCTAAGGTACCACACTTAATGATAGTCATAGGGTACAAATAAGCAATCAGGATTTTAATCAATTTTAATAAATGAAACAACGAAATAATCCTTGAAATTAGGTCTTTTGTTATCTGTATTTACTACCGCACTTAATTGCTATCATTTGCTACACATTACTGCCAACTCTGGCAACTTCTTAAAGCTGCCACAAAATAGCTACACATTTTGACTTTTCAACCAGATCCTGATAATCCTTCTTCATGAACTTTTCTCATGTGAAACATGTTGATGGTTATCACAAGTCTTCATCCTTTATCACAGGGGTCCCCAACCCATGGGCGGTGTCCTACTACTGGGCCTTGAGCTGTTCAGAACCGGGCCACCCAAAGTGGTGGGTGAGTGCGCACATTCCCACTTGCACAAGCAGTGGGTGAGAGCTAGTAGTGGGTTGCTACCGGTTCTCCCCAGTTCGCAAGAACCAGTAGTAAACATTTTGAGTAGTTCGGAGAACCGGTAGTAAAAATTCTGCCTGGCCCCGCCCCCAATCTATTGCTACCTCCTAACTCCCAGCTGATCGACTAGAAGGAAAAAATCAAGACTTACTTGTCGAAGAAGAGGGGAAAAAAACAAGACACCGTCCCTTTAAATTGAGAAGCCAAGAAGCCTCCCAACTGATCAGCTCGCTTCTCAGCCAGGAGATAGCTTGGCAAAGAAGAAGGGGGAAAAAAAACCACTGCCATTTTAAATTGACAGAGTGGCTAGAAGCTCCTTTCTGGGTCAGCTGAACAACAAATTGGATAAGAGGAGGAATTCTTATATGGTTCGATGTTTTTAAAGTTTTGGGGTTTGTGCAACATGGGCTTTGTATTTCTAAAAAGATTTGGGCGATTTCCATTGTGAAGTATCCTGTCTTGAATGAGTTTTCTGCCTGCTTGTAAATGGAGCCGAACTTCTCCCTCCCCTGCAAAGCTGGAAAGGAACTCTGCTTTATCATACACATCAGCTCTTTGCAGTTCACCATATTTACATTTTTTTGGCTCAGTAATGCACAGTATTCATTGTCATCTTCTAAACAACCTGAGGTGAATTTCAACTGGAAAGACTCCTTTGATTAACTCCGGTGCTTTATTTAAAGCACACTGACAAATACTCACTGAAGGCTTCCATTTCACAACAGGTGCAAGACAACCTCTTCTCACAGCAACTTCCCACACACTGAGGTGAAAGAACAGATATTTAAGAACAAGTCAGAACTTCGAGTGCATCAGTACTGCCATCTGTTGTCAACTTGCAACATTGGAGGCATTACTTACCATTTAAGATACATGGATGGATTTAATCTCTCAAACTTTAAGGTAAAGGTTCCCCTCACACATATATGCTAGTCGTTCCCGACTTTAGGGGGCGGTGCTCATCTCCGTTTCACAGCCGAAGAGCCAGCGCTGTCCGAAGACGTCTCCATGGTCATGTAGCCGGCATGACTCAGTGCCAAAGATGCACGGAACGCTGTTACCTTCCCACCGAAGATGGTCGCTATTTTTCTACTTGCATTTTTTATGTGCTTTCAAACTGCTAGGTTGGCAGAAGCTGGGACAAGTAACGGGAGTTCACCCCATTAGGGATTCAAACTGCTGAACTGCCAGCCTTTCGATCGACAAGCTCAGCGTCTGTTGTGACCCAGGTTCCTGGACTCGGACTCCTGGACTCGGATGATTCAGAAAGTGAGAGAGAAGACCTGGCAAGGCCTGCTTCTCCTGGGCCCTCTCCCTCCCTGGCACCCACCCAAAGGGAGGAGGAGGGGCCGGCAAGGCCTGATTCTCCCGGGCCTTCTTCTGATTTGGCAACGCCCCAAGAGCAATTTTGGCTTGATGCAAGACTGTGCAGACGTGACCGGCGTGCGCAGCAGAGGAGGCGTTGGGACAAAGCCAAAGAATGATGAGTCATGCAGTGACATCTACAGAGGCTATAAAAGCAGGAGGCGGAACTTCCTGGCTTTTTGTCTTGGACAAAGCAGTGAATTTGCGCGGGCAAACTGTATCAATGGAGGGAAGAATATATTCGTGAGTAACTCTGGCCTTATCTATAATTTCCTAGTTATCTCCAGAGACTTGGCAGGCCTGTGGGTAGACGTGGCCAGAACATTTATCTATGTAAATAAATTAGAAAAGAAGGCCTTTGACTGACTCTTTGTTGGGAGTATTGGGGGAGGGAAACAGAACAGCGTCTTAGCCCCTGAGCCACCACGTCCCTATTCTCAAACTTTTCTGAAATAATAATGTAATAATAATTCCCATAGTTTAAACTCTGCAAGTACTGCAGATGTGGGAATAATAGGAACATACTAAGTAACAGTTTCGGCCTCCTTTTTTTCAGCCGGATAAATTAGGAAGGGTGCTTTTGAGTTTCTTTCTCTGACCATTATGCAGCTACAGGCTCTTCCCTCTTTCATCTAATCATAATCTAGGTAGCATCTCCCACATCTTCCCCCAAGGTAATACACACATACCATTACAAATAGGAACACATATGTTTTTTTGAGCCTTGGCCATTTTATATTGAGCTGCAGCGGATAAACTATAGTTGCATTAAATTAATGACTTTTGAGGTTGAGACTTCTACTGTATTTTTGTATCTCTGCTCTAAAAGTAAACTTTTAATGTGACAGAACAAGCTATGCTTCTAATTTTGATTGAGAAAAATAATGAGTCTCAAGCGTATGTCAATGAGGAAGTGCTTCTATCATTAATATGGAAAGGCAATATGATTTAAGAAACAGTACAAATCACTTAATTAAAGGCTATATTAACATATCACACAGATATTTAAAAATGAGCGAGCCCCTAGAGCTCAGCCTCATTTAGTTCCTTTCTCACTCATAAGTTCGTTTTCTCCAACGTCCACATACTTTTTATTTAAAAAAAATCAATTAAAATTCATATGCATTTTCATTGGTGCTCTTGGTTTTTGAAAATGAAACAGGTGGTGCCATATCAAAAAAAGAAAAACTAATCCTAAACTACTTCCCAAAACACCAAATAAAATGGTTTGCTCACTTGGAGAGCAATCTTGGGATTCCCTTCCGTACAAGACATATACAAAAAGAAGAGAAGATCAAAGAACAAGATGCACACTCAGAAAAAAAAGAGGAGAGACAACATCAAAGGCACATTACAATACTACAGCTTCAAATAACAATGGTTGAGGCCGCCAGAAGAGCAAGAACCAGAACTTTCTATCTCTCTCAACACTCGAAGCAGTAAAAGAAGAGATATAAAAGGTGCCATATCAAAAATTGGTACCTGAATGGCACTTTGACTTCCAGAAACAGAGTTCTGCCTCTACTAATCCATCTCTATTCAAAACCCTTCATCCCTTCCATCTCTACTCAAAACTCTGCATCCCTTCCATCTCTTCTCAAAACTCTTCATCCCTGGTGGACAAAACTATAGTGAATTAGCCTATTTTATTAAGGATTTATTTACAAGGCCTAGATAATTCTACATTCCATTTATAACCATTTCCACCTTACAACCATTTTTTTTAAAAAAATCCATTGAAGAGAAAAGGTTGTTGCTATTTACAGCAGTGATTATTTCAAGGTCCATTTACTATTCCCAATATGTGCAGTGGGATCATAAAATGTAGAAAGAATAATAATTTTCACTATAACTGTATCTATAATGATGTCCTATTGCTTACTTAGCCAAAAATGCTGAAAAAGTGCTGAAATGCATACCCGCCCTACTGTAATCCATATTTATTCAGCATAAATGGGTCCAGAGGTTGAAATTAGTAGGGGTGCAGGCTGGTCTCAGCCAGCTTTTAATGAGATATCACTGCTCATTATTCTGCACATAATCAGAACTAGCTTCTGTTAGCAGGGGGGTATTTCTCAAATTCCTTTAATAGAACTTTTTTTTTTTTTTGCTGAACTTCTATGTTTACCTCTGAGATACATTATGAAAACTCTTTTCGTATCTCCCATAAGGCCATGAGGCAAATTAAAAGGAAAGCTGAGAAAAGCACTATATAAACGAAAAGCAAGGCTATTGTATTGAGTGAAAATCAGCAATAAAATTACAATGATTTGAAAAGTAACAGCAACAAAGAAATTTAAGTATGGCAGTAATTTTCTGCAAATATAAATGCTGGAGGAGAACCATATTAATCCTTCTAGTAAATGCCAGACAAAATCAAGCTAAAGTTAAATAATTAAACCGGCTGTCTGAAATGTTATTGAATGATGAATGATTTTATATACATGCTATAGACTGTTAGAACACCAAACACTAAAATTGTCAGATCTGATTTCAATATTTTGGTTATCTAATTTTTTTTAAAAATGCAATTTCCCTTTGTCTTGAAGAGCTTGGTAATATGGATAAATTTCCTACATGAGCAACATGGATAATATACAAGTACACGGATTTGATGAAAGAAAACATGCACTAACCGAACAAATCAGTCAGTAGATTATTATCCAGTCAATAATCAACCTAACTGCATGCTATTCTCCTTCCGGGTATCTTAAAGGCACATTCTAAACATTTCTCTCAGAATTTAATAAAGATCTTGGCAACACTTACAGTACACTTATCTATGGATCTTCTTTTCCCAATTTATTGCACTACAGAGGAGTGGACTATTTTTTCCATATATTTTTTTTTTTGGCATTTATATCCCGCCCTTCTCCGAAGATTCAGGGCGGCTTACACTATGTCAAGCAATAGTCTTCATCCATTTGTATATTATACAAAGTCAACTTATTGCCCCCAACAATCTGGGTCCTCATTTTACCTACCTTATAAAGGATGGAAGGCTGAGTCAACCTTGGGCCTGGTGGGGCTTGAACCTGCAGTAATTGCAGGCAGCTGCTGTTAATAACAGACTGTCTTAGCAGTCTGAGCCACAGAGGCCCTACGTGACAATATGAACATTTATTGGAATACAGGTAGTCCTTTGATTTACAACAGTTTGTTTAGTGACTGAAGTTATAACAGCACTGAAAAAAAGTGACTTGTGACCATTTTTCACACTTAGGATTGTTGCAGCATCCCCATGGTCAGGTGATCAAAATTCAAATGCTTGGCAGCTGACTCATATTTATGACGCTTGCAGTGTCCTAGGGTCATGTGATCACCTTTTGTGACCTTCTGACAAGCAAAGTCAATGAGGAAGCCATTCCCTTAACAACTGTGTCACTTAACAACCGTGTCACTTAACAACCGTATTACTAACTTAAGAATTGCGGTGATTCACTCAACAACTTTGGCAAAAGAGATCGTAAAATGGGGCAAAACTCACTTCACAAATGTCTCACTTGGCATCATAAATTTTGGGCTCAACTGTGGGCGTAAGTCGAGGAGTAGCCGTAATATCTCTGTTCATGTGAGTAGCACCTAAAAGTTATTCTAATAAAGAGGCTATGGAACTGCTCAGACAAACACAATGGGTTAACAGAGATCACCGCCAACCTCTGGACAGGTATTCTTTTAAGCTAACAAATTAATAGTCTTTCAGTTTGATATTCTGAGAAATATTGAACTTTCTACCTAATTCATTTTCCACAGTGTCTCTGAGCCATATGCTGGAACAGGGGTCTGCAAACTTGGCTGAGGAACTCTGGGAGTTGAAGTCCACAAGTCTTAAAAGAATCAAGTTTGCAGACCACTGTGCTGCAAACAATGGCTGAATTTAATACAGGTAGTGGCCAGCTTACAACAGTTCATTCAGTGACCGTTCAGTGCAGTGTAAACCATGGAAACAGTCAGTATTTTGGCTTCAGATCTGAAATGGTCCACATCCCTACTAGCAAGCAATCATGACTATAATTTTTTTCCAGATCAACGATACAAGAAGAGAAAGAAAAACCCTTAGTAGACAAATTACATGGAATTAATACTAACTGAATAAAAATACAAGTTCTAAAATTACTGACACCTGCCCAAAGTTTCAAAAAGCAAAATTCTAAAATGAACGATTATGGGACTACTAAAATAATGAAATGCTAAAATGCTATGCTAATTCTATTGAAAAAGTTTTTACAAAAAATTTCACCCCCCTTTTCCCCCCGACCCCCCACTCCATCCCCTCCCCCCTCCCTCCAAAACCACCCTCCTCCCTCCCCCCACCCCGACTTCCCAGAACAAACACAAGGTATAGTTCAAAAGAAAAAATAATCATACGTTAAATTTTCCCTCACACAAATTATAATCCTCCCCTTCTCAAATCCTAACTTCCCCCATACAAATCAGAGATAAATACATCCTAATCATTCAAAGGCAATCTGATATCTCTTAATCTGATATCTATTTTGCGTATATTCAATCGATTTTTTCCATTCAGTTAGATATTTTTCTTGTGTAGTGTCTTTCAAAAAGGCTGAGATTTTAGCCATTTCAGCCAAATTAGCAACTTTCAATATCCATTCTTCTATTGTAAGTAACTTTGTTTTCTTCCAGTATTGTCCTATCAATAGTCTTGCCGCTGTTATTAAGTTTAAAATCAGCTTAGTCTCAATTACTGTACAATCCATAATAATTCCCAATATGAAAAATTGCGGTAGGAACTTTATCTTCTTTTTCAAAACATTTTGTATAATCCACCAAATCCTTATCCAAAAAGCCTTAATCTTCTTACAAGTCCACCAAATATGAAAATATGTAGTATCATCACAATTACATCTCCAACATTTCGCTTGCATATCTGGATACATACATGATAATTTCTTAGGGTCTAAATGTCACCTATAAAACATTTTATAAAAATTTTCCCTTAAATTCTGTGCTTGCGTAAATTTAACATTTCTAACCCAATTTTTTTCTCAAGTTTCCAAAAATATTGGTTGCTGAATATTTTGTGCCCATTTTATCATACAATCCTTTACTAAATCCCTTTCAGAATCTATTTCTATCAACACAATATACAATCTCTTTATATGCGCCTGGGTTTGATTTATACTTCCGGTGGCACCGCTTTCTTCGCTGGACGCCTGAAAAGGCGCCCCGTGCTGAGGTTTCGTAAAAGCCAGCGAAAACATGAAAATCAGCTGTTTGCCTGCTTGAAGTACCTTCCCTGGGAGAAAGGGAGGGGAAAGAGCAGGGAAAAGCGGTAGAACTCCCCAGAGGCTTTGCTTTGTGAAAGTGAAGCCTCGAAGGGTTGAGTCCCGCATAACTCCGCTGAGCTCTGAATCCAGCACGCTCCTGCAGTAGCAGGAAAAGAAGAAAGCGACCACCTCTGCCCAAGTGATTTTTCTTCTTCTTTTGGATTTATGGATGCAGACGGAACAAACACAAGTGATCGATCATTGGGATTGCAAGTACTGAACCTGACTTCTACCCTTTAAAGAAAGAAACTTTCTATTGTTTTAATTAAGATTGCTGAAAATGGCATCTGAGAGGAAGTGAAAGTCGGAAGTTGTTTGTGTAATCAAGTGGAGAGTGTATTTGTGGATTGTAATAAAGCGGCTCTCCTACATTGAAAGGAAGATAGAAGATAGAAAAAGTTTTTTTTTATTTTATATCTTTGATTCTGACTTTATAACTGAATTTTAATTTGGAACTTGAAATGGCTTCTAAGCCACCTAAACCTACAGAAGGGGATCTGAAGTGGGTATGGAAGATATGTTTAAAGAACAGACAAAAATATTTAAAGAAAAGTTTAAAGAAGTTATGAACTATATTGAACTGACTAGAGAGGAAATGAAAGAAAATAATAAAAAAATAAGAGATGATATTTTGATGGCTTTTCAAGGTTTGGAAAAGAATTTGGAGGTTTTGGAAGAGAAAGTGGAAGAAATTAATCAATCTAATCAGCATTTGGAAAATAAAATGGAAGAATTGCAAATAAAAGTGGATAAAAATGAAGATCAGGTGATGGTGTTACAATACAGGGCGATGGAGGAGGTTTTGAGAATCAGAGGTTTGCAGGAAGTAAAGGATGAGGACCTTAAGAAAATCCTATCAGAAGCTTTGGCTGAAATGCTAGGATGTGATCCACAAGAGGTTGCTTTTCAAATTGATAAAGTATATAGGGTTAATTCATGGATTGCTAGACAAAAAAAATTGCCAAGAGACATTGTGGTTTATTTTTTGACAAGAACAATGAGAAATCAAATTCTGCAAGCCACGTATCAGAAAAAGTTGCAAATAGGAGAACAAGAGGTGATGGTTCTGAAAGAGATTCCCCCTAAGATGTTAAAAGATAGGAAAGAGTTTATATTTTTTACACAAGAACTCAAGAAACGCCAGATTCAATTTTGATGGGAGGTTACAGCTGGTCTCAGTGTTTTTTCAAGGAAGGAGATATCGTATTGAAACTGTGTTGAAAGCAAAAGACTTCCTCTTTAATGTGCTGAAAGTTGATCCCGAAGCAACAGATAAAAGCCCACAAAAGAGGCAAATGAGTGTGGAAGCCGACTTGGCCCCTTTGATGTTATTATCCCAAGAACAGCCACAAGAACAAAGGATGACAAGGGCGGCTATTAAGCGTAAAGAAAAGGAGGATCAACTTCAAAGTAAAAGTCAGGATTCTACTACAGAAGCATTGGGGGAGCGAGGCCGAAGACAAAGGGGAGTGAGGATCTTCAGCTAATTGCTCAAAAGCTTCGTGAGGCCAGTGATGGCAAATAAATTCCTGACTTGGAATGTTAATGGTTTGAATTCAGCGCAGAAAAGAAGAAAAATATTTTTATTATTTGAGACAATTTAAAAATGATGTGATTTGTTTACAAGAGACACATATTAAATTATCAGATCAAAAATACCTAATAAACTCAAAACTAGGTAACACTTTGTTGCTTCAGCCTTGGATAAGAAAAATGGTATAGTAGTATATTTGAGAAAAGATATACCAGCTAAATTAATTGAAGCAGATATCCAAGGGAGATATATTGCTATTGAACTTGTATTAGAAGGAAAAAAGACACTCTTGATTGGTATATATGCACCTAACCAGCAACAAGAAATATTCTATAGAATCCTGCATGATAAACTGACCCTTTGGGATTATAAATCGTTTATTATACTAGGGGATTGGAATGGTGTAATAGATACCCAAAGGATAAGAGAATTCTCTCTAAGAAAATCCATACACATGCAAAGCTGCCCAAATCTTTTTTTGAGATGATGGAAGATTTTGAGTTGAGAGATGTATGGAGAATGAGGAATCTTGAAGATAGAGGTTATACTTTTTTTTCTGATAGGCATCAATCTTTTTCACGTATTGACTTTATATTAACCACCAATGATTTGTTTTCTAGGGTAAAGAAAACTAAGATATTTTCAAGGTGCTTATCTGACCATAGTCCAGTATGGTTGGAATTGCAACAAGAAAAAGGTGGCAGAAGAACATGGAGAATAAATGAAAATTTGTTTAGATATGAAGATAATGTAAATCAATGTAAAAAACAAATGAAAGAATTTTTTGATGATAATTTGAATAGGGGAACATCGATAGAAATGGTTTGGGACGCGAGTAAGGCTTTTATGAGAGGAGTTTTAATATATATGAATAATAAACAGAGGAGTAAACAACAAAAACAGCGTAGGTATTTAGTAGAGAAAATTCAAAAGAAACAATAATTATTACTACATAGTCCACATGATCAAAAACTTAAAGATTCAATAAAGATATTACAGAGTCAATTTAATATGATAATGGCAGACCAGATGGCAACAAATACACAGTATGCTAAACATAATACCTTTTGTAATGCAAATAGACCTGGTAGGTGATTAGCATATATGTTAAGGAAAAAACAAAAAGCACGTATTATAGAAAAAATAGAATATAAAGGTAAAGAAAGATATCAACATGATAAAATTAAAAAAGCTTTTTTAGAATATTATACAAATTTATATGCTAAAGATACAATCTTGAACATGGATATTGATAAATATTTGAAAGAGTATAAGGCTAAAGGTTTAACCTTAGAACAAAGGGAAGAACTGAATCGGCCTATAACTTCTGAAGAAATTATTTTGACAATAAAACAATTAAAAATGGAAAAAAACCTGGTACGAATGGACTTACAGCAATTTATTATAAAAATTTACAGAATGAGATAGTAGGTCCACTTAAGGAATTATTTAACCAGATACAGTTAGGAGGGGGAATACCTACTTTTATATCATTGATACCAAAAGAAGAACAGGATTGCTCTAAACCTGGGAATTATAGGCCAATTTCACTTTTGAATAATGATTATAAGATTTTTGCTAAAATATTAGCGAATAGATTAATGTTAGTTCTGCAACAAAGAATTCATATTGATCAATCGGGATTTATAAAGAGGAGGCAGATGAGGAATAATGTTAGACAGATTGTAAATTTATTGGAATATTTAGAAAATAAAAATCAGATTTCAGCAGCATTTATTTTTTTGGATGCAGAGAAAGCTTTTGATCGACTGCACTGGGAATTTTTATTTAAATTAATAGATAAAATGCAATTTGGAGATTGTTTTATGAGAATAATTAGAACAATTTATGGAGAGCAAACAGCCCAGATAATAGTTAATGGTAGTTTGACATAAGTTTTTAAGATTGCGAAAGAAACAAGACAGGGGTGTCCCTTATCACCATTATTGTTTATTCTAACTCTGGAGCCATTACTGGATAAAATAAGAGAGGTAAAGGAGATAGAGGGAATTAAAATTACACAACATGAGTATAAAGTGAGTGTTTGCAGATGATTTGGTGGTTATTCTGTCAAATCCTATAAACTCAAGTGTATGTTTGTTGGAAATAATTGATCAATATGGAAAAGTTTCAGGGTTTAAAGTAAATCAAAATAAAACAAAAGTGATAACAAAAAATATGACTAGACAACAGAAAGAAAAATTAGAGGAAACAACAGGATTTAAAATTGTAAAGAAGGTTAAATACCTAGGGGTTTATATTACTTCATCAAATGTGAAATTGTATAAGAATAATTTTGAGGTATTATGGCAAAAAGTTCAGAAGGAAATGCTCAGTTGGAAAAAATTACAATTATCATTATTGTGGAGAATAGCAGCCATTAAAATGAATGTTTTACCTAGATTTTTATTTTTGTTTCAGATGATACCAATAATTAAGAAAGATAAAAATTTGGAAGAATGGCAGATTGGAATTAATAAATTTATATGGGAAAGTAAAAAAGCGAGAGTTAAAATGAAAATAATTCAAGACATACGGGAAAGAGGAGGTTTAAAAATGCCCAACTTTAAATTATATTACGAAGCAGCTGCTCTTTTGGTAATAAGTGATTGGTTTAATTTTATGGAGGAAAGGATTTTGAATATAGAAGGTTATGATTTATTATATGGATGGCATGCATATTTATTGTATGATAAAAAAGTGGATAGAGCTTTTAAGAACCACTTGTTAAGAATTGCTCTTCTGCGTGTCTGGAAGAAATACAAGTTGAATTACAAAATTCCTATTTGGGCAAACCCCAGGCATGCAATAGAGAATATAAATATAGAACAGAAACAGGAGATGATTACTTATAAAGATCTTTTATATTTTGAGAGAGGTAATTTACCATTAAAATCTTTGCATACATTAAAAGAAGAAGGGAGAAATTATACTTGGTTTCAATATGGACAATTGCGAGCTAGGTGGAAAGAAGACCAGAAAATTGGTATCATGCAGAATGAAGAAAACTTGGTAAAACAAATGTTTCTTTCTTTTTTTCTTTTTTTTTGTCACAACAGTATACACAAACAATTGTCATAGATAAAACAACATATCATGAAGAAAATATATATATATATAAGTAAAAAAAATATGCATCAACTATATTAATTTGATATAATGAAGGGAACAATAGGACAGGAGCGATAGGCACTTTTGTGCTCTTATGCACGCCCCTTATAGTCCTCTTAGGAATGGGGTGAGGTCAATAGTAGACAGTTTTTGGTTGAAGATTTTGGGATTTTGCGTAGAGACTATGGAGTCAGGTAATGAGTTCCAAGCATTAACAACTCTGTTACAGAAGTCATATTTTCTGCAATCAAGTTTGAAGCGGTTGACATTAAGCTTGAATCTATTTTTTGCTAATTGAATCTATTGTTATGCTAATTCTAGAGCATTGCCATATTTTTTCCTCCTAACTGCATAAATTAATTGGGCAAGATAACTTACCCAGCAAAAAAAAAAAAAAAGTGATGTGATGTTAAGGTTATGATTCTCAAGTAAATGTCAGACATAAAGCCATAAGAATTTCCAGGAAAATTAGAGATTATAGGGCTACAATATTGTCATAGATATCTTCATGAAAAGACTAGTATAAAAGGATGTATACCATAAATATCAGGTCTAGGACAACTCGCTGCAGCCAATTCACCGCAGCTTTAATGAGCTGCTCTAAAGATCTTGTAACATTACAAGATCTTTAGAGTTGTTCATTAAACAAGTGAAGATCTTGACTTCAGCCATTCTATTTTTGGAACCTCTGGTTACCACTCAACTGCCCATCAAGGATCCTCTGTCCCAGATGAACTTATTCATAGTCCCGTGATTAAGCCTGAATTAGGTGAATTACAAAACAGCATTAACAATTCTTTACACTCAATGTTGTCATCTATTGATACTGTCCTCCTAATTAAAAGTAATGTTATTAAATTCCACATTTCAATCCAGACTTTAAAAGAATTCAATAGTATTTGGTAAAGAAATGGTAGAATCAAATTAAGTTAAGTAGATTGGATAATTTAATTACTTGAAGCCTAGAGAAGGTTTATTCAACTTGATGTCCTCCAGAAGTTTGGGATTAAGCCTTAGAATTCCCAGCCAAGATATTTAGAAAGTTCCTGCTTCTTCTGGAGGAAGTTTTCCACCATGGTTTATTAGATCTTACTCTGTGGACCTGAGTGAGCAAAGGAAAGTGCCATAAAAATAGAAAAATCTCTGGTATATTATTTTTAATGTATATGATATTATCAGATTTTATTGGTATGAAAGAAGAAATATCTGTTTAATTTTGACTAGTTTCCATAGAAAATTACTGTAAACAAATTTAACGCAGTGAAACCAACATTCTCCAAAACTTAACTAGATACAGGTGAAATCTCTGCAAATTACAGGAAAAGAAATGATTTTATATGACTTAAAAAGAGGGAATTGGGAGAGAAGAATGGAAAATTCTAGAAGATAGGAGTTGCACTGCACATACCATGATCATAAATCCCATATGTTGCCATAATTTGAACCTCAAGTTCAAATAATTTTAATTATGACCCTTGTACACATTTTTCAAAAAGGCAGGCTTATCTCTCACACAATAGCAACTAACACTCAAAGTGAGTACATCTTTGAAAAAAATAAGTATGTTTTACTGCTTTCATTGCTAAGACCTAATATAGACTTTTACATTTGTTTGGATAGATTCACTTTTTGCCTTTCTCTAAGGGTGGTCTGGGCATTTCTTCTATGTTGTTTCATCTCCCAGGAAAACCACAGAGCCCCGAGATCAACAGTGGAGAGGTTGCATAAGAAGAATGTGACCCACAGCTCTTGATTTCCCATTCTAGGAGGCAACTGAGGCCTTTGTCAAGTTGCCCCCCACATCCACAAGAAAAAGTCCAATCTCCTTCACAAATCCACCAGGGAGCATGAATTCATATACTGCTCATCTACATGGAACATAATTACTAGGATTTGAATCATGCTTTTAGGTCTTCCTGGTCCTAAATAAACATGTGTCTGTACACACATAGTCTTTGCACAATAAAAGTCTACATTTGTACATAAAAACATATGGATATCTCTAGGAACTGAAAGGTAGTGTGCTCAAAGTCAGTTGATAAAAACACATACAGGAGATCAACTGGCATCCTCAAATTCTCCAAGACAAAAAGTGTCCACTATATATCTGTGGAACTCAAACTATTGAAAGCCAAGCCAAAAACATAATTTCTTTATAGTGCTCAGCTGGGCCTCTTATCCAACTTTGCACCATTAAGGTAAAGGTAAAGGTTCCCCTCACACATATGTGCTAGTCGTTTCCGGCTCTAGGGGGCAGTGCTCATCTCCGTTTCTAAGCTGAAGAGCCAGTGCTGTCCGAAGACTTCTCCGTGGTCATGTGGCTGGCATGACTAAATGCCAAAGCCGCACGGAATGTTGTTACCTTCCCACCAAAGGTGGTCCCTATTTTTCTACTTGCATTTTTTATGTGCTTTCAAACTGCTAGGTTGGCAGAAGCTGGGACAAGTAATGGGAGCTCACCCCGTTATGTGGCACTAGGGATTTGAACCGCTGAACTGCCATCCTTTCGATTGACAAGCTCAGCATCTTAGACAATGAGCCACTGTGTCCCTCTTTGCACCATTAGAACTTGTTTAACCCAAATGTTTGAAGTTGATCCTTCAAATCCCAAAATGTATTTCCAATGCCACCCTGAGATTTGAGACAGTCTTCATGTAAGTGGAGAACAGACTCTGGATGATCATACTTGAGGGGCTGTCACAAAAATAGGGTATTGACTTATTCTCTAGGGCACCAGAGGGCAGGACAAGAAGTAATGGGTAGAAGCTTGTCAAAGAGAGATACAACCTAAGAAGTAAGGATAAATTTTCAGACAATAAGAGCAATTAATCAATGGAATAGCTTGCCTCATGGAGTTAGAATAGAATAGAATAGAATTTTATTGGCCAAGTGTGATTGGACACACAAGGAATTTATCTTGGTGCATATGCTCTCAGTGTACATAAAATAAAAGATATGTTCATCAAGGTACAACATTTACAACACAATTGATGGTCAATATATCAATATAAATCATAAGGATTGCCAGCAACAAGTTATAGTCATACAGTCATAAGTGGAAAGAGATTGGTGATGGGAACTATGAGACGATTAATAGGTTAATATTAATTAACCTATTAATTAATTAACCTATTAATTAATAATTAATTAATAACTAGTAATTAATTAATAATTAACCTATTAATTAATAGGTTAACCTGCTCCATTGCTGGAGATTTTCAAAAATAGACTGAACAGCCATTTGATTGGGATGATAAATTTCTCCTGCCTTGAACAGGGTCTTGGGTTAGAAGATCTCCGAGGTCCCTTCTACCCCTATGATTCTATGCTCCCCACTCAACTTCATTACTTTGGTGAACATTCAACACTGAGGCTCCTTAGAGTTACAACAAGAGAATGGCTTCCTTCTCACTCAGAAATGGGGTTTCAGTTGTCAGACTTTTAACATAATTTCATTGGGAACACAGTAGAGTACTCTCAATTCTTCTGTGCTTCATAGAGTAGGCAGACATAAGATCTGAGCTTCTTGGGTGAGGAGGTAATCAGAATTTCAGATGTAATTGTGCAGCAAGTGAAGGAGCAATGCAAGCCTGCCAAAATCATGTAGAAAAGTAAAGTGCTAGGGAAGTCTGGTATCTATTTTTGCTACCTACTGTCCTCAGAAATACAGGAGGGGCTGCTTTTAGCTTGCAGCCGTACCTATGCTTTCCTAGAAATAAATTCCATGGCATCTCATGAGGTCTTTCTCCTACAGTGATCTGTATAGGCTGACTTTATTGTTGAAACAAGTTGTTGCCTAGGTTATATAACATACTATGTGGGAACCAGTAGTGATTCCAGATGTTACTGATCCATAATTTCAGCAGTCCTAGCCAGCAAAGCCACTGAAACAGCATCGCATAGAGTGAGGTCCCACACCATCAAAACCTCAGGCTTTCCAATCTGATCAGACTTTTAAAATGTCATAGCTAAGAAGTAAAAACAAAAAAAGTAAGTCAAGTTATAAAGGAGAGATTACATCAAGTACAGTCATCAGGA
Source organism: Ahaetulla prasina (assembly GCF_028640845.1). Lineage (NCBI taxonomy): Eukaryota > Metazoa > Chordata > Lepidosauria > Squamata > Colubridae > Ahaetulla > Ahaetulla prasina. Next base: position 85,860,020 of record NC_080541.1, on the reverse strand, counting down.
TTAAATAATATATACAAATATACAGAAGATGACATTACTGAGGGCATTCATCCCATTTATAATACGGAAGACCAACTCTGAAATATTTTTGCTCTAGTGAAGAATGATAGCCATAGTCTATTTCAACATAGCATAGCAGTAGGAATAGCTCTTAGACTTATATACTGTTCCATAATGCTTTACAGCATTCTCTGAGCAGTTTACAACATCGGCATATTGTCCCTAACCATCTGGGTCCACATTTTACCCACAGAGTCAACATGCAATACTGCATTCTAACCACTGCACCACACAATTAACATAGGCTTCTGGTTTATTGGGACGTATTACAAATCATCAGATTCTTTATCAACCCTCTTTTACTATTATTAAGTCCAAGTTACACTTATTTAAAGATTCTGCTAGTTAAAAAATTAACAGGGCTGTGAGTCAGAGTATGGATCCTATAGATACTACAGCTATAATATTGTAAAATTAGTCAGAAACTTTCCATAGAAGCAAAAAAAAAAAAAAATTATAATCATCTTATGTATCTTTCTTTTTTTCTTTTTATGAAAGCAATAAAAATAAATAAGTAAACTCTCCTTTCCAATCAAATCCAAAATATTTAAAGAACATCAGGCTGAAGAAGGGTGCCTTACAGGAATTTGGTAGTCCTTGAGCTGTTGGATTATTTAATTATTCAATTACAAGGTTCAATAAGGAGGGTGAATTAAGGCATTAATGACACATAAAAAACCCAAATCTACTCTATACCCTCGTACTGAGATGGAATGTTCCATTTAATAAATTATTGTCTCAGCTTTCCCATAGCATTACTCATATATCCGCTAGTAGGTGCTGGACTATCTTCTCCTCATTCTTTCCTTAAAGTTAATTTCTCAATGTGAACGTAATGTGAATGTAATAGTCATAGTCATATTTGTTCAGACTTCTAACATCTTTACTGTATTTATGAATAAAGAGACTGGTGGCTGTTTTGAACATCATACAGAACTTAAAAGTTTCTTTAATGCAATAGCACTAGGCCTTTCCTTTCCTGCTTGGGTTTATTTGTGAGTAGGAATAACATAATGAATGAAAATGGCTGCTACTTCATATATACGGGATTGCACTCATGTGCTTGCTTCGCTTGCACACACTTGCTTCTGCACATACGCAGAAGTTTCCTGATGACGTCAAGGTCAGTGGGCGGAGCCTCCCCTGATTTTACTACCGGTTCACAAGAACTGGTCTGAACTGGGGGCAACCCACCACTAGCTTGAATGTTTCCTTATATTACATCACTCCCTCCAGATAAAAGACTATGCATCAGAGAAAGCAGACAGGCCAAATCACAGATATCCTAACTCAAAGAGACCAGTCTTACATAAAACTGATTAACATAGGGTTTGAAACTTGTGAACTTCCAAATATAGCCACATTTCAACTTCCATAATTGTAACAAGTGGCCATGTTGGCTGGGCCAGTGAAAGTCAAGTAACATCTGTCTTTTGATATAGGATCTCCAGGCAGCCTGTACAGCACTCTGGAGTCCTTGATGCCTTCTGAGCTTGCTTATTTGCTTGCAGGTATTTCATTACCTGACTAGGTAACATTGTCAGTACTAGTGAGTGTGGCTTGCACCATGTTTATTATTATTTTTTATACAGTAAGAAAAATGTTGGTGGGGCTGTGGTTTCTCTAAGGACCAAACTTTACACTCACTGGCACTGATGGTGCTATCTAGTCAGGTAATTAAAGGTTCACAAGCAACGAGCTTCTGCTAGTAGTTAAAGCATCAGGCTAGAAACCAAGAGACCTTGAATTCAAGTCTTGGCTTAGCTATGAAAGCCACCCAAGTGACTCTGGGCCTCACAGGGTTGTTGTTGTAGAGAAAGTTGGAACCGGAAGGTGTATTGAATATGTTCGCTGCCTTGAGTTATTTGTAAAAATAATAAAGGTAGGATAGATAGAAAGAAAGAAAGAAAAAAGCAAGCTCAGAGAACATTAAGGTCTTCATAGTTCAAACCTGAGCCTCCTTTTACTTTTCCCCACAATAAAAACGCTGTAAGATACTTTGGGCTAGAGTGAGGGAGTTGTCCAAAGTCCCCCAATGAGCTTTCCTCCAGATACTGTAGATACCTCTAACATATATAGCTTGCATTTCCTTCAAGACTGAACATCTGGGCTTAATATGGAAAGGGCTTCTCTGTTAAAAAAAAGAAGTCCAGTTGTGGACATACCAGAGCGATGAGTTTTGAAGCGCACAAGAGAACAAGCTATTTAAAACGATGGTCCCAGAGCCTTCTGTAGCTAGCTTATTGTCTTGAGCATCGGGAAATCATAACACTGTTCAGACATACAGTTTCTGTTTCAGACATTTTTATTTCCTTTGGCTTTCTTTTTATTTTAAGAGCAGGAAGCCTCAATAGATGGGGCAGGATGATTCGATTCTTAGAAAATAAATATATACCACTTGATTTAATTCTTAGAAGTAGACATGCACCACTACCGGTGTTCTTGGAGTTCAGGGTATAATATAAGATACATTTTCCCTGAAAACACTAGCTTAGAGTCATTAACACATTTTCCTTAGAGACAAAATAAAGTGCAGCAGGCATTCCAAGTCTACATGCAATTACCAATCTGAATTGCACAAAACATACACTTTACGTTGGAACACTCTTAAAGTGACTACTCTGCAGTGGTATAACCAGATTGTGGTTAGCATCTGATTGCACCTTATTGTGAAGAACTAGGGAAAAGCAAACATTATTTGGTATTGTATTCCAAAACCCAGAAAGTTAAGTTATACCATTGTATTGAGAAAGCCAATATATGGAATACAAAGATAGGAAGCAAATGATCATAGTAGCTATGGGCATGATAAACGAAAAGTAATAAAATCTATCCACAGTCAAATTCAATTTATTCAAAGAATTTATGGCAATTTAGGATTAAATGGACAAAAGCATAGAGATTATTGGGTACTGAGTTGATTGATGTTAATTTAAAGAGTTTAAACACTTGGGAGAATTACTTATTCTTCAACAACTCTGTTCCCCTTTTTGGAGTGAGATGCTAGGTAGGATCTATAGGCAGAAAGAAACTAGCAGGCTGTATAAGGAAATTCCTTGGTCTATGTATTCTCTACCACGGACAATTAATTTTATTTCTTTCAGACCTGCATAGTGTGTGGTAAAGCAACTACATCAGTGGTGAAATTCAGCTGGTTATATCCAGTTCAGGCAAACTAGTAGTGCCGTGGTGGGAGGCTCCGCCCACCAACCCAGACGTCATCACGTCCCATTTTTGACCCTCTGAGCATGCACAGAAGGCTTTGTGCATGCGTGGAGGAGGCGCTCTCTCTCACATTTGCGAACCAGTAGCAAAGCTAAGTAGATTTTACCCCTGAACTACACGTCGTTCATTTAAGAAATTTACCATTCTGTAATCACAGGTTCAAGCAAGGAACAACCACGAGAGGCTTACTGAGCCATGTGGTCCAGTAGATTGGGTTGGTGGAGAATTACAGATTGCACAGAATTCTCCTATACAGAAATGGACCACCAGAAAGTTGGCTTAAGTATTTGACTTAAAAAAAACAAATGAACACTGATGGGAAACGGTGTTGCTCAAGATGACAGTGTTTTGAGGAACAAATCAAAGCCAGAAGCTTGGTTGATAAAATAGGCAGAAAAATGAAGATGTGATTTGATCTTAGAAGTAAAGTTAAATTTTCTATTCTTACTAGATGGAAAAGAAGCTGCCTTTAAGAAATTGCTATGGGCTTTTTCTGCATCATTATAACATTTTTTCTGGGCAGACAGAGGGCTACATGGGAGCAATACATCACTGTGTAAGCAGTTTTTTCTTATATGGATGAATGGCATTCCAAAAAAAAGGAAGAAATTAAATACGTCATTTTGACAATCCACTATGAACACTCATTATAGCTGAAGATGAGTAAGCCTCATATAGTCTATGGAACTTTTAAACATCTTTTAGAATTTGGCAATACTAAATCCAAATGTTTGATATTAAGCTGGACAAATGACATCCCATTCCTACAGGGCAGTTCAAATGTATATGTGCCATTATTATTTTCTTTAGTTGCAAAGAAACAAAAACATTTTGTCAATATTAATTTATTGATATGAGCTAATAGCATCCGCTCTCTTTTATTTCCTACGAGACTCAACCCTCTAACCTACTCAGTGCTGTTTTATTTTAACATCAATTGATTTTGCAGGTTAAAAAGAAAACTATTTATGTTAGGGTGTATTTTCAAAGATAAGTAAGCGATTTTAAAAACGGTCTAATACAGACTATGGTTTCAATTAGCCAGTTTATTTTTTTAGTATAAACAGTGTGTGTGTGTGTGTAAAATTATTTTGTAATCTCCCAACAAAGCAAGAGAACATTTAGAAAATGAATGGGAGATTGAATGCCCCACTTACTGGAACTAGTACAAGGGAATAGCAGGTATTCAGCTTTTTGCTGACTTAATAAATGAACTGGATTTATTATATTTTATTTAGCACCATAAACACATGGCGTTCGTGCTCCCAAGTGGAAACAGCGTCTGAGGGCCTCATTTACAGACCTAGAAGGACAAGTTAATCCCTTATCCTTGCTGCCAGTTTTAGCCACGCTTGCATTTTTCTTGGCACACGCTCAAATGTAATGTTGGTGTCATGTGTTTAAATGCCGCTTCAGTCAATATAATTTCTGTCCAGGTCACCTGCAGCGTGAATCAAGGGACTGTTTGGTCTTAATATCACCAAACAGTTACTTCAAATCAAAATCTACCAGCTGTCAAACTGCCAACAAAAGACTCTTGCCTGAGATGTGAAGCAGGAAGAGACCATATTCTTAGAAAAGCATCATTCTCAGTAACTGATAAACCGCAACAGCTACTGGGTTCACATTACCGTGCACATTAAACCACAAGAATAAGGTTTTTTTTATATTGTGCAGTATCGGAAATCATACTCCCCCTCCGTTTTCCTCCTCCTCCAACCCAGCCGCCATAAGGAAGGGAAGACCTATGTCTAGCAATAAACTCTTAGGCCCATATCCTCTTTCCCCACCATTAATTATTCCAATAACGTGAGATTTAAATTCTTTGATGCCTTCATCATTTATTACCTTCATGGCTGATCTTTTAACAACCATACTGATAAATTTCTCAGGGAAGGCAAATAGAGGGCTAGAGTCCATGTCAAAGTAGCTGCAGCAAGATTCATAGACCTGCTGGTAATGGAGGGCATGGAAGTCATTGTCATGATGGAATTTCTCATTGTAACACTAGGTATACTTCTGCATGCTAAACAGGAACACATGAATGCAGCAGATAACAGCACTGCTGTGAAAGAAAACACCATAGTATGCCAATAGCTCCAATGGTCCCTAAGATTCTTTAGAGGAAGAACAGAATAGAATTCTTTATTGGCCAAATTTGATTAAACACACAAGAAATTTGTCTCCGGTGCATAAGCTCTCAGTGTACATACACTGAGCAACAAGTGATAAATCATGATCATGATCATAAAATACTATCATCATAAATCATATCAGGGAAAGGGTAAGGAAAGAGGAGTAAAGAAGGAAGAAAGTAGATAGGCAGGTGGGTAGGTAGGAAAGAAGGGAGGGAGAAGAAGGGAAGGAGGAGAAGAAGAAGGAGAAGATAGTGGGTTAGAAAGGATGGTAGTGAGAAGTGGGAAAGAGGTGGGGAAGTAGGAAAGCGAGGAGAAGGATGGTGGGGAAAGTTGAAGAAGGATGAGAAGGGAAGAAAGGATTAAGGGAGGGAATGGTGGTCAAGCAGCCCTGATTGAGTATAATTTGAGTATAGGATTGATTGTTGGATAAGTGATTGTATTGTACACTGGTCAAATTGTGGGAATTATTATGGAAAATAAAAATTTTTTGCCCCCCCCACAAAAAAAACATATCATACAAGACTTTGATAGTCATAGGATACTACATAAGCAATCAACGTAAATGATAATAGGTTCCTAAATAAATAATAATAAGTACAATGAGGGTAATCAATAAAGCCCATGATTACCAGTGTCAGCAATGTGATACGTTTAAGTTTTTATGTGATATTGAAGCAAAACACAGGCACAAGCAAAGTTATAGCTGGTACAGTACACATTGCCATTGTTAAGGAGGTATAATGCAAGGATATACTTTGCACTCTCATTTATTCCATGAAATATTTGAATGGGTCGTTCTGAAGTTCATTAATTGAAGTTAAAGAACGCAAATGGAGGGACTCTGACACGGAAAAGATTTTAACATACAATGGGGGTTTTCTTCAGGCCCAATTGAAGCTTTATTGGGCACAGTAGTGGACACAGCAAAGAAGTTCTGATTCTCTGCCTCCATTCCATCTGCCCGGACCGGCATGCCAAGCCAGCAATGCATCTCCATCAAGATGGTGGGGCAGGGAAATGAGAACTGTCAGAAGTTGCTGAGAATGATTTTCATCATTCTTTGCAGGTAAAGTTGACCTGATTCACCTCAATTTGGACTGCAATATTGGGGCAGGTCATAAGAAAGTAACCATGGTAACCACTTGTCAGGTTCATTCCTTTCAGCTTGTAGATCTGAAGGATGTATCCAGAGTGTGCGGAGAAGTAAGAGCCATTATTTGCTTACTCAACCCTTGCCCTTCCTGGCTAATTAAACCGGCTAGGTTGGGCTGGCAGTATGGTTAAAGGATGTGATCAATGCCTTCTCAAGCAAAGGATGTATTCCTGTATGCCTTAAGGAGGCAATTATAAAACCTTTATTTTTTTTAAAAAATCCTCCCTTACACTTGTCTAGTCAGATTAACAGGAGAAGGATTTCTAAAGATGCCCTACTACTATCAAGTACGTGAGACAGAGTCTCCACTATTGTAGCTTCCAGGAAGTACTTGGTTCCTACTCTCCCAGTTGTGAGGATGTTGGTAAAAACAATTCTTTTCCATCGAGGTTTGAAGAGTTAAGTCATTTATTTTAATGTTTGCTTTAGTCTGAATTCTATTTCTATTTTGTTCATCTTTTGCATCTTCTGTATTTTCTGACAACGGTATTTATCCATATTGATTCAATTCACTGCACTTCCAAAACATGATTGTTTAAAATGATCAGGGATGTAGCAATTATATTACTACATATATGAATAAAATCATGAACAAACACAGGTTTCCATGATTCTAATCACCACATTATAAAAAAGATGCTGAGACTCTGGAAAGAGTGCAGCGAAGAGCAACAAAAATGATTAGAGGGCTGGAGGCTAAAACATACGAAGAACAATTATAGGAATTGGGTATGTCATGTCTAACGAAAAGAAGGACCAGGGGAGATAGGATAGCAGTGTTGCAATATTTGTGGAGCTCCTACAAAGAAGAGAGCAACCAACCAGTAGAACAACTTGCCTTCAGAAGTTGGTGCTCCATTACTGGAGACTTTCAAGACACTGGACAATCATTTATCTGAAATATAAAGAGTCTCCTGTTTGAGCAGTGGGTTAGACTAGAACAGGGGTCTCCAACCTCGGTCCCTTTAAGACTTGTGGACTTCAACTCCCAGAGTTCCTCAGCCAGCTTTGCTTTGCTGGCTGAGGGACTCTGGGAGTTGAAGTCCACAAGTCTTAAAGGGACCAAGGTTGGAGACCCCTGGACTAGAAGAAGACCTCCAAGGTCCCTTCCAACTCTGTTATTCTATGTTCTAAGGTCCTTGCATATGTAAGTCTCACATTTTATCTTCGTCGTAATTTCTAATTTAAACAAAAAAAATCAGATGTGAATAGCAATTTCTGTTAAAACTTTGGGGAAAATGATGTTAGTTGAAGCAGCTAGCCTTCTTCAGACTGAGCTTGACCCAGCTAGCATGATGTTATAATCCATCCTGGTTGGAGAGCAGCACACTTGGGAAACTTAGGATTCTGAAAGAGATGCAAATATTCTGACATGGTATGAAATAGTTTTTTGTGTATATATGATGTATATACATATCTGGTTATTCCTTGAAAATTATACCTATTGTTGAACAATATGTGAAAAAATAAACTGGAAAAACAAGTCTGATTAAATGAATTAGGAAACTATTAAAAATGGAAGCTGCAACAGCCATATTTTATTGTATCCAGAACCAATCTTCGCTTGAGCTGAGTACTCATTGATTTTAAAAATAAGCCTTATGATACATTTCCACGTTTGTATTAGTCTTGTCACTGCAAATGTATGTTTTCCTTTTTCTCCTCCCATTAGTCGCTAATTTTTAAATGTTCAAAATACTTTACAGGGAAATAGTTTTTAATTCTACTGATCGTGAGATAACTCAGAACATCTAAGCCATACTTTCACAAACTATAACTCACCACTGTCAATATTGTCAAACGATGAGTTGTGATGGCAACTGAGGACTTCCGTATTGATTATATTATTATTATCTCTTTTATTCATTAAACATGAAACTCAGTCAACTGAACATTTAAAAACGTGTCACAAATATGATTGACTGGTGCTAATGGTTGATACGGGTTGCTGCCAGCGTCCTAGGTATTAACCAAGTATCTTCTTAAAATAAATGATGTTTTGAGTAGCGCAGTTTTTTGTAGTTCCGCTGGTGTTATTGCAGGAAGCTGCAATTTCTTGATGTGTTTTGTAAAATTCCTGGACATGGTACCAAGTGCCCTGATGACAATGGGTATCACTGTTACATGTTTCATCCATAGCCGTGTAGCTTCGATGGCCAGGTCACGATATTTCGTGATTTTTTTCAGTTCTTTTTCTTAGACTCTGGGGTCTCCTGGTACAGAGATATCAATAAACTGTACACTTTGGTTCTCAACAACCGTGATATCTGGCGTATTATGTTCCAAATGATGATCCATCTGTATTCTTATTCTTATTGTTGTTGTTGTTATTGTATAGTGGATTCTTGGAAGGAAGTTTAAAATCTGACAAATACTATTAAACTATGCTCCAAAGTTTTGGATTGTATTAATTTATCAAGGACTTTGAATAAACTGTGCTTTGATGGTTGTGAAGAAGACACGTACTATAGTCCAAGAAAGTGTTTATATATCAAATTACAAATCTTGGTTCAATGAAATTTGCAACACTTAGCCTTTGTTTCAATGGAGAATCAAGATTGGATAAGTTTCTTAATGGTCTAAGTTTACATTTAAAATCTGAATAATGTAGAGTTCTATATCAAAGGAAAAGTAAGGAATACATCTTTTCCTAAAGCTTGCTTAGGATTTTCCTTTTGTATAATACTTTCTATAAGAGCATTATAGATTGCATATACAATATATACAATTGTTATCAACCATAGGTTTATTTTAAACTCAATAAAAATAATAAAAAGATGGCACCTCAAGAAACTTGATTCTGCTTCCTTCTTGGGCCATCCCTCCAAAAAATGTATGCATCTGGTGTTGCAGCAACATATACTATTAAGTGATATTTAATATGCTTGTTTACATTTGAAAAACCTATTCTCAGTAGTTGTTCTTACAAACTTATTTTAACTTTAATCAGTGTCTACTAACACAACTTCAGAGACATACTTTGAACTCAGAGAAGTTGGTAAATAAACTTTCAAAGAACTCTAATTGCTTCAATTTGATTTGAGGCCAAACTTTTTTGAGGTAACTAGTTTTAATTTTCCCAAAATGCAAACAAGAGGAACAATTCTACTTCCATCCCAGTAATTTAATGTGAGGCAAAATTTATATATGTGTGTGTGTGTGTGTGTTTATAAATCTTTATTTAAATGATATTAAAATGTTCTACTTTGCCCTGAAAAAATACATGCTTTGGGATTGTTCATGACTGATTCTTTCCCCCACCCCAAACGTCTAACTCAAATAGTGAATGGCTAAGTTCTGAGTCTGAATAAACAGTGTGGGAGGTGACTGTTCTGTGAGGCCCATGTAAAGGATGCAATCATTCTTCTTTCTTAGTCTGTTTGGTATTAAATCAAGTGAAACCAGCTCAATTACTATACGCGACATTCATTCCACCACTGGAAGATCAACATACAGCATATGCTTTCCAAAAGGAATGGAGAAAACACATATTCAGTCAGGAATTCTCCCAGCTTCTGCTGCTTAATTGTGTATAAAGTTCATTGACTTGCTGGTTACTGTCAGATGATCTTGCTAAAAGCCTGTGGAAAAAAAATGTCAGGAATGCCGCAAATCTGGGCAAAAACAAAGCCCACAGACTGCTTTAAATGAAATAAAATTCAGCCTGCCAGCCAGAGGAGAGAAGTCACCAAACCCAGGGATGTGGGATCAACTCTGGTTTAACTTCACTCAAATATTCCCAAAGCCAATATAATTTAAAAAAACAACAACTACTATCCTTTCTAGAAACCAGCTTTTGAATGTGTAAAGTTAGTTTTGCTTCTGTGCAGGTTGCATTTGAAAAATGAAGGGAGGGTAGAGAGCAGAGATGGTATTCAGCAAATTCTGACCAGTTCTGGAGAACCGGTAGCAGAAATTTTGAGTAGTTCGGAGAACCGGTAAATATCACCTCTGACTGGCCCCGTCCCCATCTATTCTCTGCCTCCCAAATCCCAGTTGATCAGGAGGAAATGGGGATTTTGCAGTAACCTTCCTCTGGAGTGGGGTGGGAATGGAGATTTTATCGTATCCTTCCCCTGCCATGCCCACCAAGCCACGCCCGCCAAGCCACACTCACAGAACCGGTAGTAAAAAAATTTGAAACCTACCACTGGTAGAGAGACCATCTGAAGGGTAGAGAGAGAGACCATTTGAATCAGCCACATTCAAGGTTTTCTAGTGGTTACCTTATTGTAAGCTGGGAAGTGCCTACTACAGTATATACAGCTGAATTCAGGAACAAATTCAGACTGATGGCTTTAAGCAATTCTTCACTCTTAACTTACTTTCTCAATCAGCAATGTGGAGTAGATGGGTGACAAAAACATCCTACAACCTATGTGGTTGAATTTGCCTGCCGAGCAGTTCCTACTGCATTGTGTCATCAATTGCTACAGCTTTATAACAACTACATTCAGTAAAACCAGCTAGTTTTTTTTTAATAAATGAGGACTAAGGTGTTCAATCAAATCTGTGTTATAGGAAAAAAAATCAACATTATTCTTTCCAAATCAACATTATTCTTTCCAATCAAACCTATGACATAATTATTACCACATTTACAACAAATGAGGTTTAAGTGAAGTTATGAATACTGCATGAAGAAATTGTACAGTACCAGATGAAGTAAAACCAGGCTGCTTACTAGAAGCACTAATAAAGAAGCTAAATATTTCTAACACATAAATGCAATGGTATGAATCAATGCAGAAGTCTCTATTTTTTAGATAAATTTAAACCAATCGAAAAAGAGGCAAGCAGAAAGCAAGATGGCAAGATAGTATCACCAACGATAGAGGCACGAGTTTATACAAACTCAAAGAAGTAATTACAGATGGTTCTGGTGATATTATGTCTATTAGGTCACAAAGAATAAAGATGTTTAAATCATAGCTAACAGTTACCTGCACTCCCTATGTTCTTAAAACAGAATTAGAAGCTGTTCTACTTGGTTTGCAAAATTACTGATACAGTAATATGAATACATGTCAGGTACCACAAGAGTTACCTGAATACAAATATAGATCGGAACACAATCTTGTGGTTTCTTTAGCAGGCATGTTGGCACAGCACTGAATATAGAGTTTTACAGACCTGGAGATTTTGGACTATACTTGATTGCAAAATATAAATTTGGCATTGTACAACACAATTCCTGTTGATGATGTTGCATTTTGCTTGGCAATATCTGTTTACATTTGGAAAACGTTAACTTTTGTGATGAATATGAACAACTCTGTAGACTATACAGATTGTGAAATACTTAGCCTTGGGGTAGCAAAACTGTTCTTAAGGTACTATATTTCCCTAGAATCAAGAAACTATATTCTGGCTGTCGGGAAATACTAGTCTTCACTCAATTTTTGTGTTCATTAGTATTGTGACAATATTTGGAAAAGGATTTCAGAAACAGTATGTCTCTCAGGAATAATGCGTCTTTCAGGAAGTTTTGCATA